>NW_022884340.1:0-81965 GCF_011952255.1 Bombus vosnesenskii
AAAAGTACGGTTAGTAATCGTTAATTTGAATTTATCCGTTATTAGCGACCTCGGATAAAGTCAAATAAACATCTAGACAAGACCCCATCGACTATAATGGCAGATCCACGCGTCACGGTAATTAGTCGCTTATATACATACGCGATAGTGGATAACTGCAAATAAATAAACAATAACGTGAGCATGTCGTGTGAGTCGACACGATGTAAGTCCCTATTTTTAAGGAATAAAGTCGGGCCGGCCAGGGTTCTTATACTTATAATATTTATTTGGCCATTTATTTATTGTGACACGAGCCGAACAAGGTTCTTTGGAATAAATAAATAACTAATAGGGTGCCGAATAATGAGGGGGCTGTAGGAGTTACGTGGTGATTAGTAGGTTGGAGTATGTAACGGTTGGATATAAGCACCGCTATAATATTATAATATTTTGTTATTTTATTTATTCTTTTAGTTTATTTTACTTCTTTATTTATAACTTTATATTGATTAACTAGTAATTGTTTTATTCGTTTTATTTATTTATTATTTATTATTTAAATTATTTATTTATTTATTTTTATTTATTTATTACTTATTATTTATTATTTATTATTTATTTATTGATTTATGGTATTTATTACTTATTGTTCATTATTTATTATATATTGTTGTTATTTATCTATATTGTGGCGTTCTTGGCGCGCATCATCGGGTCTTTAGCAGTATGCAAGCGTTTGACAGGGGAAAATTAGATAGCACAATTACTGTAAATATAATCATTGTTTGGCTTATTTGTTGACGACCTGGTGATGTTTATGGACTTGCTTATTACATACAATATGGACAGACGGTCTAAGGTAAAAAAAACGTACGGCGCAGGGGGTTTCGGAACCCCCAGGCCCCGTCGGGAACACGAGTGGCTTACCAGGCTCGACCCGACGGTCATCATGTTACTGGAAGAACGGCGGTGGGGGCGTGGAACACCAGGCACCCCCTTGTGCGGTAATAGCTACTGGGGAAAAGGAAAAGGAGAAGGGCAAACTAAAGAAGACGACAGCGGGAGGAGAGAAGCTGAGGATGATGTCTGACGTGAAACCGAATGAGAATGTGATAATCTCGGTTATTCCGAGGAAGGATGGTGGAGTATTTCTGCCCCTTTAAACCGAGTAAGAGGCTTCAGAGGAGCCCTGATTAGTGAAAGGACGGAGGTTGGAGTGATTGAGGAATCGGAGGGGTGCTTTGGGACTAGAGGGAGCGACCACAGTACGCCCGTAGCAGGGATAGGGCTGGCCTATGCTAGAATATTGACCAGGAGGGTGGTCGAGAGGAACGTCAGCGCGAAATCCACGAGATCGGCTATGGCTAGCGAAGCCGAGGATAGTGCGAGAGACGATACGCAGATTAGCGATGCTGACGACGAGGATCTTCTGATCTCCAGGGCTGAGTTGAAGGGGCTCACACAAGCCATGGTAGGGATGGTTAAAATGTTCAACATGGTGTTGAAGAGGCTGTTGAAAGTTGGACAAAGAGAAGGATGAAGGGATAAGGGCGATAGGCAACATGATGAAAGGTATCCTATCTACCTTGGAGCAGTGTGGGGAACACAAGGAGAGAAGAAGAAGGAGAAGGATAGAGCCTGCCGAGGTTGTGAAAAGGGCAGACAGGGCAGAAGTGGAGAGGGAAGTGACGATAGCCAAGGGCGGATATTCAAAAAGAAAGGTATTATCGCCGGCTGAAGGTATCAGAGCTGAAGAGTATAAGAGACCCCGAAGAGGGGAGGGCACATACGCTGAGGCGTGTGGGAGGGAGAATGGAGTGATAAAGGGTGACTACAGCGAGGACTCCGAAGGTTGGGTGAGGGTAGAAAAAGGAGGAGGGAGAGGAGAGCTCGCTTAGAGCAAGCTACACCGATGGTGCGCCCGGCAAGCAACCGGCGAGTTGGTACTGAAGAGAGAGGCGTACCAAGAAACCGGAGGAGGAAGGAAGCCATACTAATTAAGGTAGAGGATGGTTGTAAATGGCTTCAGGTGTATAAGAGGATAATGGCGGCGAGGAGTTCATTGGAGGGAGCCACGGCGGTCCGTAGGACGAGAGCGGGCCATATCCTGATTGAATTCGACAGGACGGTGGTGGTCAGCGAGGCGGCGGCTAAATTGAGAGCCGGCTTGAGTGATAGTATGGAGGTGGCCGTTCTGGTGAACAGGGCGACTCTACAAACAAGAAACATCGACACCCTCACCAGCAGGGAAGAGCTGGTGGAAGAAATCAGGCCACACTAGGGAATCGAGGAGAGTGGGAAGGTGGAAATTAAATCTATAAAGGCGGCACCATGGGACACGCAAGAGGCGGTAGCTGTCCTCCCGGTGAGTGGAGTTCCTAGTGACGAGAGAGAAAGGAGATTGAGAACTGGGCTAACGATAGCCTCCGTTAGGCAGTTAGCTAATGTTCGGCGCTGTTACAGGTGCCACATGTTGGGGCACGTGGCGGCAAGGTGTACTGTTGCATGTCCTGGCAGAAAGTTGTGTAGGAGGTGCGGCAGCGCTGAGCATAGTATGAAAGATTGCGATAGAGAACCGAGACGCGCCATGTGTCTGAAACACGGTGGTATAAATGCAAGGCATGTAATGGGTTCGTTGGCGTGCCCTATGGTGCGCTTAGGTGGTAGGAATAGACGGGTGCCCAATTAGTGTCTTACAAATAAACCTGAACAGGTGCAGGCCTGCACAAGACCTGATGATGCAGTGCGTATGTGAAAGCAGGGTGGACATAGTGGTCATCTCCGAGCCCTATAGGCAGTTGCCTTATTTATTTAATGACGAGGGTGGGGATGCATCGGTATGGGTCACCCTATTTAATGGAAAACATGCGACGAGCGAGGCGCTGATAAGAAATGTAGGGATTGTAGGGGTCAGGGTTGGTGATGTGCTTTGCGTCAGTGGGTATTGTTCCCCCAATACGGGCAGGAACCAGTTCAACGATTATTTGAAGGAACTGGAAGGGGTCATAAAGGAAGGGAGGAAAGGAGCACCGGCGATTATGGTTGCCGGTGACTTTAATGCGAAATACAGCAGCTGACAATGCTCATAGAGAGAAGCATGGTCACGATCCATTCCATAGGGATAAGTATGGCTTCAGGAGAAAGAGGGGGACTCTTGAAGCCCTGGATAGGATCGTCGCAGTTGATGAAGAGTGTAGAAGGAAGGGCCCGGTGTGTGTTCTGGTCGCCCTTGATTGTGAAGAACACCTTCAACGCTCTAAGGAGGGAGAGGATAATGGAGGAGATCCGAAGGAGACGGCTACCGGGACGGTTACAGGAGTTGTTAGCGGACTATCTGGCTCACTGTCGGGACGATGTCGTAAGGAGGAACGTCTACGCAGGGGTCCCGCAGGGGTCTGTCTTAGGACCGTTACTGTGGAATCTAGTGTATGACAGGGTGCTGGAGGCGCTGGACCGGGAGAAGACGGAGGTTATTCTCTTAACAAGGAAGAGGATTCCGAAGATTTTTAATGTTGACGTGGGGGATAGGGGGGGGGGAGATTTCCACTAGCCGTGTTATGAAGTACTTAGGGGTAGTGTTGGATAGTGCTAGGGGATTCTCCCCCACCTCAAAGCAGTTTGTGATAAAGCGGAACGGTTCTTGGGCGCCATACGAAGCCTACTCCCAGACGTCGGCGGGCCCAACGATTTAGTCAGGAGACTGTATTACGGTATCTGGGAGTCTGTGGTTCTATATGGCGCACCGGTATGGGCCTCCTCCCTGGGAAGAGAAACAAATAGGACGATCATGAGAAGGGCATAAAGGGCGGCGTTGATCCGTATGTCTACCGCCTACCGTACGGTGTCACATGGGGGTCTGTGTGTGCTTACCGGTAGCATGCCGATTTACATCAAGGCATGGTTGCGGTGGAAGCAGTATGGAGTGAAGAGGCGGATCAACGAGAGCCCTGAAGAAATGGCACATGTTGGGCAAGAAGAAATGAAGAATTTGGAGACGGAGGCAGAGGACAGGTGGAGATTGGAGTGGGCGTTCCACAACCCCCACAATTGAACTACGAGACTGGTAGAAGATCCGCTGATCTTCTACAAAAGAAAGAGGAAGATCAACTACCATACGATGCAGATCCTTACGGGACACGGTATCTTTAACTGTTACCGTCATAAGATCGGCAAAGAGTCTCACACCAGCTGTTGGGATTGTGGTGCGGTGATGGATGACGCCGAGCATGTGCTATTTTGGTGCCTTAGATGGACGGAGGAGAGAACGGAGTTGGAGGTCGAGATCGGTGAAGATCTTCAATTGGAGAACCGAGTCGTTGAGAAGATGGCAGCAGAGGAGCGGTTGTGGAACAGGTTTCATGACTTTTGTACAAAGGCGACGAAATGCTGGCTTTCTAAGGAAAGGGCGGTGGAGGTCAGGAGAAGATGGGAAGGAAGGAGGAGAAGAATGACCGGAGTCGAGGAGAGAGGATAAAGGATCGGGTACGTGGTGTAGAGGCCAACCTGAAGTAATGTCGAATGACTGTACCCGGTTGGTGCCTCGAGTACCGTAGCAGAGGGAAAATGAGGAGGGGTTTTTAGTGGGTATGGCGATGTCATCTGCCGAGTCCTACATAACCCGGAGACGCGGGTCTTTGGGTATGCGTAAAAGCGTTTTCCCCTCCTCGCTATTAAAAAAAATAGGACCTCACAACGAACTCCAACAGGAGGGCCGGTGCAGGAGACCAGGAAGATGGTGCTCCCACTTCCTCCGCGGTCATCTGCGGTGACCCTAACGCTGAACGAGGGGAGGAAAACATCATAAGCTGAAGTGCTAGCGACGGCTACGACAGAAAGCCGAATTCGGCATTGAACGAGTTAAAATCAAAATGGCGATGACTGAGATTATCATTCTAGAAGTTCCCGTAGACAAAGAGAGGAAGAAGGCACCCGCGCTTACAGCATGGTTGACACAGGTCCTGGATCTGACCACGATGAAAGTTGCGGCCCCAACGGTGGAGCTGAGGGTAACTAAGATTGACATCTCGGTCGGCAAAGAAGAACTTCGGGACACCCTGGAGAGGGCCGGAGGATGCAAGGCACTGGAAGTTTGAGTAGGAGACATGAAGACTTCCAGAGGTTGGGTCAGCCTGGATAAGATGCCCAACAGTAACAGCGGGGAAATTAAGTCAAGCGGGAAGAGGGTCGAAGTCTCCCCGAAGAAACTAATAGAAGCTACAGATGCTTAGAACTGGGACACGTGAGAGTGACCTGCAGATCTACGGTAGACCGGGGGCAGCTATGGTACAGATGCGAAGGCATGGGTTACCAGGCCAAGAGCTGCTCTGCCACCGTGCCCGGGGGCCCGCTCTTTGAGTCGCTTGGTGCGCCACCCACAGAATGGGAGAGGCGGCATGCGTTCCGCCGAAAACTAAAGGGATGAGCCGGATTCGGGAGCCTGCTACGGGCAGGAGACAGGGCGACAACGCGAGAGATCTACCGCAAGAAGAGGAAAGAATCACGAGTGGGGCAGATGGCCAGGGGGAAGCCATGGATATGGACTTAGTAAAGTAAATAAATTCATGCGGCTCCACCAGACCAACTTGGAGCGATCGAAACGGGCATAAGACCTGCTCTTCCAGGCGATAAGGGAGAGCAGGGTTTTTCTGGCAATGGTAGCCGAGCCCTATTGTATACTAGACACCCCTGACTGGGTCGCAGACCTGAACGGCTTAGCCGCTATGACGTGGATGTCAGCACCGAGCACATCGGCCGCAGAGATCCTGCTCGAGCAGGGCAAGGGGTATGCCGCGATCGAGTGGGCTGAGATGGTAGTGGTGGGCATATATGTTTCCCTGAACAGTGGCCTGGTCGCGTTTGAGGAGTTCCTGGACGTGTTTAGCGATTGCGTGAGACGATACCTTTCACGTCAGGTCCTCGTCCTGGGAGACTTTAACGCTTACTCCTCGCAATGGGGAACACAAGGACAGATGCTCGGGGCCGGATGCTATCAGGCTGGGCTGCGGGCCTCGGGCTCCTCTTACTTAACAGAGGCTCGACCAGCACATGCGTGGCATGGAGAAGATGTTCCGTCGTCGATATTACATGGGGTACCCCCAATGCCTTCCGGCGGGTCTCAGGCTGGAAAGTAGCCGAAGGGGTTGAGACTCTCGCAGTCCACCTGTATATATTCATCGAGGTCGGCCCGGAGACAATACCCGCGAGACAGACCTGCGGCATTAGGGGAATGGAACTCTCCAGCCCGCCACCAAGATGGCGCCTCAAGGATAGAGACAACGAGATGCTCCAGACAGCAGCCAGTGACGCGGCCTAGAACTGGGACGCCCGTACAGAGAAGACAAACATGTAGGAGGAGGCGGAGAACCTTCGCCGAGACGTCAAAGCGGCATGTGATGCGTCAATGACGCGCTCCGTGCCAGGGATTAGACTGGTGGACCTGAAGATCGCAAAGCTACGGATAAAGTGCATTCGGGCCCGCAGGCGGTTCTAGAGAGCCCGCTGTCGGCGGCTTTATGACGAGGAAGAAATCTACTTTTGAGTCTGTACGATAAATTGTTTTACTAATAGTGAATAGAAAAGAGGTCTTCTAACACTCCATACATCTACCCATGTTGATGGGTTATTATTAATTATTATTAGCCATAAGTATATAGGAGGGAAGTATTTGCGCACTTTTACTCACTGGCGTTTACTGGAGAACTAAGCCCTTGCTTGTGCAGTGTTAGGAGGTTACGAGTGTTAGGTTCTGACCTATCAAACCTGAACAGGCACCTTGGCCGACATCACACGGATGCTCGCATCCAGTGGGGATGTCAATATTGTGAAAGGAGTTTCCCGAAGCTCCATGGGGCAAAATGCCACATTCCAAAGTGTAGTGGCACTAGTCAAAGGAAAGAAGGAGCGTACAAATGCAAATTTTGCCCCATGAGCTTCTGTACTCAGAGAGGATTATCCACCCACGAATGGCATGCGCACTCTGCCATGAGAAATGAAAAAAGAAGGAGAACGGGCTCTTGTGAGAGCTCGATGAAATTTATAACAGTGAAAAAGTGCCAAGTGTTGAAATTAGCAATGTCCTCACTAACAGGACAGTTGAACAAATAAAATACAAGAGAAAGATATTAAAAATAGCTAGTGAGAATACAAGTCCTCAAGAGTTTGCCGAGGAGACAGAGGGAGGGTGCGATCCCGTTAATTCAGGCAATGCGCGGACATGCGTTTAGCCTGTAACTAGCGGGGAAACATATAATGAGAAGCCTACCCATCAGTGGAGACTCCAACTAGAGTACGAAATAGAGAGAGTAACCGAGGTGCCCCCGTCGTTGAAGGAGGTTAACGCTCGGTTAACAGATATTTGGGCAAAATACAAGGAAAATAAAGAAGTCCTAACAAATAATTAAAATGAATTTATTTACACATCTCTATATGGAGCGCTAGAGAATGTTAAAATTAAAAATGACAAAAACAAAAGTAATTCAAAATCCCAAAATAGAAGATATTATAATAATAAGAATAATAATAGAAATAAAGGGAAGGAATACTCCTACGCACGTTGCCAGGAGTTGTTTAAGGAATGTCTAAGAAAGTTGTCCGACGTTGTCGTTAACAACGATCGTGCATACCTGGAACCAACCAGGCAGCCACCGGAAGAGAGTGAAGTGAGGACGCTCTATGAAGATTTATGGCGTCGGGCAGAACCAACCAATCCCCCAATCCCAGGAAGTAGAACCTCTGAGCTGGTAATAAACGAATTGTTTCCGCCGATAACCGCCGAGGATGTGAGCGAGAAACTTAATAAAATTAGGAAAAAGGCTGCGGCAGTAACGGATGGATTTCAAAAAGAACATTTAATGATATCTGGCCTGCCCGCAATACTAGCTAAAATTTGTAATATATTAATGTATAGTTCCCATTTTCCGACAGTATGAAAGGAAAATAGGCCTACACCAATTTCAAAGCAAAGAAACCAAGCAACCAGGTGGAGCATTGGAGGCCTATAACAATAGGCCCCATTCTCGGCCGAATTTTCTTCTCCATCCGCGGCGGAAGGATGAGAAAAGGTATTGTGTAAAATTTAAGGCAAAAAGGTTTTACATCTGAAAATGGATGTAAAATAAACATCGATCTATTGAACGCTGACTTAAATTATAGTAAAAAAAATAACGGGGGGATATTCACAATTGTGGATATCTCCAACGCATTTGACACAATATCCCATTCGGAGTTAAGCAGGGTGACCCTCTATCGCCACTGCTATTCAACTTATGCCTAGAACCGCTGCTGGAAATGATTGAGGAGCAAACCCGTGGCATCATTGTCAGTTGTGAAAGAAAAATATCGATCCTGGCTTTCGCTGACGACATTGTTCTACTTGGTGAAGATGAGAGGGAGGCACAACAAGAATTAATATGCTCCATTAATATCTGAAGAACCTGGGGATGAACATATCTGGTGAGAAGAGCCAAACGTTCCAGGTGGTCGCCAAAAAGGACACATGATTCACAAAAGAACCGCGAATTAGGCTCGAAAATGTCAACATACCAACGGTTGACCCAGATGAGGCCTTCAGGTATTTAGGCGCCAAAATGGGGCCTTGGAACGGTATCCATTGTGGCATCATAGTGCTAGAAATTCTGAGCATGGTCAGAAGAGTTAGAAAATTCTCTCTGAAGCCATGTTAGAAAATTGAGTTAATTATGAAGTACATCTTCCCTCGATATATTTACCATTTCCTTATAAATCTACCAAGTGACAGTGTCTTAAAATTATTGGACAGCGAAGTCAGGCAGGATATAAAGGTCATATTACATCTTGTGCATTGGACAGCCACTGGTTTCTTTTATGCTCCAAAAGCAAAAGGGGGATTAGGGCTACCGAGACTTGAACATATTATCAAACTTGGTACCGCAAAAAGCGCATTAAACAATAAGAATTCAGTCGATCCAGCGGTATCTAGCTTGATCAATGGAGAAAACGACAGCAAGCTAAAGAAAATCGCAAACTCTCTAAGGATCAATTGGCCGGCCACTTCCGAAGAGGTAGAAAAAGCTAGAAAGCGACTAAAGAGCGGACATATTAAACAATGGCAAGAGTTGAGAAGTCAGGGACATGGAGTAAATGACTTCTCAAAGAGTAAAACTGACAACGTGTGGCTCGAGGAGTATAATCTGTTCAAGCCCTCGAGATTCATCGATGGCGTAAGACTTAGGACAAACACCTTTGGGACACGGACTGTATTGGCACGGACTGACAAAAGAATTGATATAACCTCAAGTGAGCGTCTCGACTTGGGCGCCTATGAAATCTTCCTCCACGAAAAAAAGCATAACAGTTCAATGCTAATATAAACTATAAGTATTAATTAATTGATTATTATTATTATTATCAATATTAATACAGATTATTACTACAGTTTAATAGCATAATTGTGAATGTCTCTAAAAATATAATATCATAGATATTAGTTCCTATCAGTATACCCACGTCGTTATTAACAAGATGTTTATGTATTTCCATTATCTTTGTTCTAAAATTCACTGTTATTTTGGGAATTTGTTAAAAAATCTTTCAATCCTTTTAGGAGATGTATCACTCTAAACTGAGATTTCAACTCAGATCACAGGTTTTTTTTTATTTTATAGATTAGATTCACAATTTGTCCAGTTTGGACATTTGGTAGAATTTTTTAGCTGTTAGATTATTACCCCCAGTGGGATACCATCTTCGTGTTTGTTTGGTTGTGTCCTTTGTGAGGTCTGCTGGGTATTTCCCTTTCAGCCTTCTATCCATGTTTGAGGTGTTGATCGTTTCCGCAGCTAGCCAGTTCGGCTGTGTTCCTATTCTTTCTTTGTATTTTTCTGCGTGTCTGCTAATTTTCTCTTTGACCATTGGTATTCCCAGGTCCTTCCGTATGCCTTCGTTTCTAACGTACCATGGGGCGTTTACTATTGTTCTAAGAATTTTAGCTTGTACTGTCTCTATTTTGTTTATATGGCTCATTGCCGCTGCCCCCCATAGTGGTATTCCGTACGTCCAGATTGGTTTTATGATCGTTTTGTATATTTTTAATTTATTTTCTATGCTTAATTTGGATTTTCGACTTGTTAGCCAATGCATTTGTCTCCTTGTTGTCTGTATTTTGTCTATTATTGATTTAGTATGCTGTTTCCATGTGAGTTGTGTTTCTAGGTGGTCTAGTCCTAGGTATTTGACTTGCTTTGTTTGCGGTATGTGCGTGCCGTTCAGTAGGATGTTTGATGGTGTCTGTTTTCGCAGTGTGAGTGTAATATGGTTGCATTTATCGGGGTTTGCTTTTATTTGTTTATCTTGCAGCCACTTTTCTATTTTTGTGATATGTTCTTGTAGTAATTTGACTACTGTTTCTGGGTTAGTGTGCCTGACTAGTACAGCTGTGTCGTCCGTGAGCGTCAGTATTTTGCTATTGGTAGTTGTTGATATGTTTTGTGTATAGTATTGATCCTAAGACGCTTCCTCGCGGAACCCCTGCCTTGATGTCTTTAACTTCAGAGTATGTGTCCTTGATTTTTATTACGAAGGTTCTGCTGCTTAAGTAAGATTTTATTAATTGGTATATTTGCTCCGGAAATTGTTTCCTGATTGTTTGTAGTAGGCTTTTGTGGTTTATTTTGTCAAATGCTTTATCTATGTCCATAGAGAGGGCTGTACAGTATTGTTTGTTTTCTAATGCTAGTATTATTTCTTTAATGAGCCTGTGCATTTGCTCTATAGTGGAGTGTATGTTTCTGAATCGAAATTGGTGATCTGGTATTAATTTTTCCTTCTATATTATTGGTTTTATGCGGTTGCATATTATTTCCTCTAGTATTTTGGAAAACACAGGAAGTAGTGATATTGGTCTGTAAGATGCAGTTTGGTGTGGTTCTTTGCCTGGTTTAGGTAACATTATGTCCTGTGCTAGTTTCCACAGTTTAGGAAAGTATTGGATTCTTAGTATTGCATTGAATATTATTGTCATTAGTGTTATCGCTTTTGGCGGAAGGTTTTTCAAGATTTTACCACTGATTAGGTCGATTCCTGGTGCTTTATTATGTTTTGTTTTCTCGATTATGTTTCTAATTTCTTGTGCTATTGTTTTAGGTATGATGTAGTGTTTGTCAGTTGAGGTACTAGTGGTTTGCGCATCCTCGTCCGTATGGCATTTGGGGTTGCTGTTGTTGATATTATGTGGTATAAATGTGTTTCAAAGGTGGTTGGAAAATTCTTCAGCTTGCTCTTCGTTGCTTCTTGCCCATGTGTTTTCTGCCGTCCTGATTGCTGGGACTAGTTTTATTGGTTTCTTTTTTTTTCGTGGCTTTCCATAGGGAGTAGTTGGAGTTCTCGTGAGCAGAGAGTGTCTCTATGAATTTTGTGAATTCGTTATTGTTGTGCACTTTTATTTTGTTTTTTATTTCCTTTGCAAGTTTGTTTAGGTGTTTTTTGTTTTCTCGTGTTCTATGTTTTTGCCATTTTGCTTTCGCTTTTCTTTTTTCTCTAATTTTTTCAAGTATGTCTGATGGAATTATTTTTGTTCGTCTGTTGGTTGGTTCAGGTATAGTGGTTGTCCATGATGCTTCTTGGATAGTTTCTGTCAATGGTGTTACTGCCTGTTCAACGTGTTCGGGTGTTTCCAATGGGATGCTGCAACTGGTTTTGCTCTCGATTATTTCTTTAAAAATTTGCCATTTGGTTGTTCTGTTGCATAGTGTCCTTGGATTGCTATAAAGTATTAATTTGTTTCTGTAAGCAATTGGGCTGTATGCAATGAGGCTGGGTGTTATTTTTAGTTTATTTGCGTTTAGTCCCTTTGTAACTGCAAAATCGAGTAGGCCAGGTATTTTGCTCAGGTCTGTCGGCCAGTATGTCTTCCTGTGGATAATATATTGAGGTTGTTGTTAATGTATTTTTCCAGAGTTCTACCTCGAGGTGTGGTTTGCATTGTAGTCTCCCGTTGCGATATACTTGTCACCTAAGTGTTGAAAGTACTCTTCCCACGTTTGTGATGTCATTTTGTGTCGCGGTGGTACATATACTGCTGACAACTGTAAATGGTTGCTGCTAGTTTGTACAGTAACGGTGGTTGCTTGTATATATTCCTTACTAGCTTGGCTGTGTTAGTGGTGTTTAATGTCGTTTCTTATTATTACTGCGGTCCCTCCGTGTGATTTTCCTGAGGGATGCTTGGTATCATATATTGTGTACGGTATTTTTATGTAACTTTTTATAGTGAAGTATGTTTCCGATACGAGTAGTATGTCGATATTATTATTATACAGGAATGTTTTAGTTTCTAGGGTCCTTTGTTGTAGTCCGTTAGAGTTCCAGGCTGCTATTTTAAGCATGTCCATTTTTATTTTTTACTTAGCAAGTTTGTGAGTAGTTGTAACATGACTGTTGTTTGTTGTACTTGTTGCCTTAATATTGTGTTTTTCTCACTTACCATTTTTCTTAATATCTCTGTACCTTTAATGGGTTGTTTCAGCATTTCTTTGATTTCTGTATCGTCTTCGGTGTTGTTGCTTTGATTCTGTTTGTTTGTGGGCGTTGTTTGTCTAATGTTTTGGGTTACTTGCGCGTAGCTGCGGTTTCCTTGGGGGTCGGTGTTTCCGTTTATAGCTTTTGGTTCATTTTGTGCTTTCAATGTTGCTTAATTATCCGTTATACTTTGTTGTGGTTGGTAGTTATTGATTGATCTATTGCCAAATGGTGGAAACTGTTTACGTTGTGATTGTTTTCTGATTTCGCATCCTTTATAGCTGGCTGGGTGGTTTCCATTACAGTTGTAACATTTTACTTCATTTATTTTCCCTACGTATGGACAGTGTGTTGTTAAATGCTTCGTATCGTATCTTGTCATATTGTTTATTGCTCTTGTTTGGTGCCCAATTTTTGCTAATTCGTCACTTAATTTTTTTTTGTGTTAGTTTTTGAATGTAGTCCTCTTATAACTATTTCGTAGCTTCTTTCCGTTTTCAGCTGGTATGTGTGGTACACAGCGTTTTTTCTTTTAATTCTTTTATCACTTTCCTATAATTTTCTGGGGTGTTTATTTGAATTTTTACTTGTTCTAATTTTGTTTGTTTTATTGTGTAGTTTTCCTTCCCAACTATATCGTTTAGTCGATCAATAAGCGGGTCTATTATCTGGGCGTCGACAAATATTGGTGGTGGTTTTGTAGTTTGCGTTGATTTAGTTGTGTTTTTGGTTGTTGGGTCGTCTATTTCTTCCGTAAGTGAGCTGAAGGAGTTTCTTAATGGTAATTCTTGCAGCCATCGCTGCTTTTCTGTATCTGAATTTCCTGTTATTTTTCGTTTCTTGTTATAACTTGCCACCTTCCAGCTTTCATCCTGTTGGATTAATTCGTTATTGGTAATATTCTCTTCATTGTTTGGTATTGTTTCCATATCAACTTCGTTTGTAGCTGAGCATTCCTGTTCTTCGTTTATTGGTTGGCTTGGTTTTGATATGTTTGTTGTTTTATTTATGTAGTATTGTTCGTCTTTGTTAATTATTTTTATCGGTGGGATGTGCTTTTTCATTTTAGTTTTGCTTGTAGTCTTCTTAGTAGAAGACACGAGTTTCCACCATTTAGCTATGGGCGTTGCCGTTCGTAACTTTCTCTTCCCCACTTGCCGCACTTTTTCTGAAGCACTGTTTTACACGTCCGTTTGGCTCGGTTGCTCTGGCAGAACTCGATTTACAACATTGAGAACATTTATATCGAAAATTCTTTCTCGCATGAAGCTTCTGTATTAATACAAAAGGCACGAATTAAGATATATGATTGTTCACAAGTATTAGAGCACTTGCTGATCTTATAGATTTTATAGAAAATGTGATACATGATTGACCAAGATTATTAAGAAAATGAAGTTTACATCCGTATGAGATTAACGATCCGAAATACACACTTTGTGAAAATTCGTGACAGTTGGAGGAAAAGTAATGAATTAACGATTATGTGACAGCAATTAAAATCCGTCGATGTAAGGTCTTTGTTAAATTAAATAGTTCAAAATCGTTTACATATTAGGTGATCCCATAAGTTTTTGTGTATATATTTATACACTTTTGTGTATATATTTCATGTGTCGATTTCTAAACATACGGCGATACGGGACCAATGCACTTGAGCTTAGCTGATCGAGAACAGGCTAGAGTAGATCTTCGTGGGCATAAGATCGTAATATAGTGAACACAGTGACTTCTAACAGTAAAAAATCACGAGTGAAATGCGTATCCATTTTCGACATCTCATGTTATATGAATTTCGGAAAGAAAGTTCGGTAACAATTGCCAGGAAAAACATATGTGCTGTTTACGGAGAAAATGCGCTTTCATCTCGCACCTGTAGGAAGTGGTTCCAACGTTTTAGAGCTGGGAATTTCTGTTTAGAAGAGGAGGTACGCTCCGGGCGTCCTCCTCAGACAGACGGAGATAAAATTCGGGATCTTGTTGAAAAATCACCAAGCTTGACAGTTCAAGAGATGTCAAATGTCCTGAAAATACCTAAGACAACGATTCATAGGTGTTTAAAAAAATGGGGATGGTGTCAAAGTTGAACGTTTGGGTGCCCCATGAACTTACGGAACGGAACCGTCTTGAACGAACGACAGCGTGCATGTCATTAATTGCACTTAATAAACGTGAACTATTCCTTAAACGCCCCTGGTAACTGGTGATGAAAAGTGGATACTTTTCGAAAACCCTGAACGGAAACGTAGCTGATCCCAACGAAATCAGCCACCTGAACGCTGTGCAAAACCAGGGTTACATCCACGTAAAGTTCTTTTGTGTGTATGGTGGGATTATAAAGGAATACTCTGTTTTGAACTTTTATCTAGTGGTGATACCATTAATTCAGACAAATATTGCGCTCAGTTAGAAAAATTAAGGGAAGCACTAGCTGAAAAACGGCCAGGTTTAGTGAATAGGAACAACGTTATCTTCCATCACGAGAATGCTAAATCGCATGTCGCGAAAAGCGTTACAAAAAAATTGTCTGAATTTAATTGGAAAATTTTACCACATCCCCCATATTCCCCAGACATTGCCTCATCTGATTACCACCTGTTCAGAGCATTACAACACTTTTTAGTAGCTAAAAAATTTGAAAATATTGACACTCTCAAAAATAGCATAGAAAATTATTTTAAAGAAAAACAAGAGAACTTTTATCGAGACGGAACCTACCAGAAAAATGGGAAGAAGTTGTACAACGAGAGGGGGATTACATTTTTTCATGAAACTGAAAGGTATGTAAACGATCTTAACATATATAACCTCTCGAAAAACGGCACGAACTTATGGGATGACCTAATAATTAAACAACTATAAATATATCAAAAGATTATAATAAAAGAATGTAATAGAATATCTAATGTCCGTACTTGTAAATACAACGAAAAACGTAACGTGTAGATTGCAGATGTTTATGAATGTAAAATTTGCGAAAAGCATATGAAAGTTATACACATAAAATATACAAATATTGATATATGCACGAAAACTATGCGTATATGCACAAAGATATGTACAATTTATGAGTAATATGTCTAATATTGATTTATTAACGTTATGTGAATTGATACAAAAGGATATTTAACAATTTCGTTTTAAATAAAAATCTATTTATGACCACGCGCCAAAATTCGCATTACGATAAATTACGATAAATTATAAATTGCTTTTCCGTATCTGCAGCACTCGAATTGTACAAGTAATGTGTGCGTTTGAGGGCCCGACCTTTTGGTCGACCGCGCCATACCTGCAGTAAAAACGCATACTGGCTTCGCATTTAGATGTTCGCGTTCGACTTGGGAATGGCGCGCATAGATGGTCGGCGCGCGACTTGCCCTCTCCTTGCGGATCATTGGACAAGTTAAACCTACCCTTTCGGGCGGCAGCTCGCTTAGCTGGCGCCACGCGATACCTGCCACCATATAGCTCGGTCCCAGCAGGTTGGCTCTCCAGCCGATTATTCCTGCTCGGCAACCATTTTGTATGCTTACCGCTTGCACCGACGGTCACAGGTTTCCTCTCCAGCTCGCACGCTTCGTGCTTTTTTCTGCGCCCCGGTTCTTCGTTACTGTTGTTTTCTTGGTTCTATCTTGTTTATTGTTCTATCTTCGATCCAGTGTTCTGTTTGTTGTATCCGTTTATTTCTTCGTTGCGATTCTTTGTTTGGTTGTTGTTGTTGTCTCTATAAACTTGAAATATAAATGCAATTTCCTTTTAAATACAGTAACGAGGTTTATTCAATTTCGATAACATTGTATTAGTAAGATATCGAAGCTAGCAACTTTTCGTTGAAGTTTATTTTATATTTCTTAAATTATTCGGGTAAAGATAACTCCACACTGACGGCCTATTGTCCACAGACAGATGTCGTAGTAATCGGCGGACAATGTCTGTCAGTGAAACTTAAGGCGCGTACGGGCAGACTACAGGCGTCTGTAGACATTGCCTGCCGACAACACATGCCAAAACATGTATATAAACTGCCTGCAAGCAACGTCGCTTGTCCACTAGAAGTTTGCCGGGTATCACTGCGTATCGATGAGTCGAAGATGCCTTGGAGATGCAACACACGGATCGTTTAAATCTACCTGTAATCCAATCAAGCTAGCCTAAAAAAAAGACAAATTCAACATTAAATTGTATCGGACATTTTGCTACAACGCTCAACTGATAGAAATCATGCTCAGGAACAAATATATGTCTTTGCTAACTTTCTAAATATATGTAGACGACGTTTTAAATTGCTAGTAGTTGAAACAAACAATATGATATATTTTTGAGTGATCTATAAGGATTTACAGGCCCACTGGGAAATCTTATTAGTGTTCTCTTGCACTATGTATTAAAGCGCATCAACACCGATAGAAGCACTGTACACGCGATATCGTCGCAGTGTCTCCTGAAAATCGGCGATAAGTCGCTCGAAACTTTACTGGAAACATTTCTCCATGTTCTACTGACAATCACATAGCATGTGTCATTGCTGGAATTTGATAAATTTGGTTGAGAACACGAAAGAATTTTCCGTTTACAATAAAGCAAGGGACTATCGAGTTGGAACAGTTCGTGTTTGAAAATAGCGTTCTATGCTAAAATAGCGGTGGAAATTATACTACATGTAAAAGTGAGTCATAAAAACAAATACAATTTTCTTATTTTCTATCTTTTTTACTTTTATCGCAAGTTTGATTTCTATACATATAACTGTTTTCAATTTAAGGAGGAACTTATTTTCTTAAGGGCTTTTCATACAAATTTGAAAAATAACTGTTGTTTTTGATCCCTTATCTCTATCTTTATCCTTCTATTTTTGTGAGACTGTATCGGTTATTTATTCTTAATATTTACAATCCGAAGTCTAATTTATGTGCCGTATTAATTTTCTGTGAATAATTTAGAGATACGTAAAATCTTGCTATATATATATACTGTTTGGTACCTATTAGAAGTGCGTTCGATCTAATGTGGAAAATTCTTAATTTTAATAAAATAGTTTCAAATTGCTAAGCCTGGGGCAAACTAAGAAGTTTCTGGAATATACAGGGTAGTAAGTCGCTTCGCAGATATGTGTACATCGGGACAATATGTTACATATGTAATCCCTTACACAGTTTCATATTATCTTGTAAAATAATCATTCTTCTTTTAATATCAGTTGGTTTTTGTATTTTTATTTCATTTATCTCATAGGTTATAATTCCTTTAGGAAATTTTTGCAAAAATTTTCGCCGGAAATTTTCAGAAAACCTTATTCCTGAACAAAATTTGTTTTGTACTACGAACTGTCGCATTTAAATAAGAAAAATTCTATTTATTTAATTTTGTTATTAAGCTTATTCATATCCAACTTCAAATTATCTGTAGCTTGTTTATAATTAATTAAGTTTGAAATGTTTGTTTGTTAGTTATTATAAAAGGGTCATAGCTAAGTTTTTGAGTTGTGCTCAGGTTATTATAACTTCAGTTATTATGCTCTGAGCGTCATGTTGTTTCTTAATAAAATTCTTTAGTCTCAATAATCAATTTTCTCTGTTCATAAAGATGGTGGTTGTTTATTTTAAGAATTTTGTTTTTAATTCCAAATATTGCGGACATTCTTTTATTATGCATTAGTTGGTATCCAACCTTCTTGGATAGGACATATTGCATATTCCATTTTTATTTCTTTTATATTTTATCCTGTTTCCTAGACTCACTGCACAATCACGTTTGTCTCTCTGCTAATCTAACTTGTACTATTATTCTTTTAGTTATTAACAATAATTTCATATCTAAGCAACTCACTTCAATTATGTTTTCTGAGACGTTAGTATATTTATATACTTCACCGTTGATAATCCTGTAGATTATTCTATTCTCTCCGTTTATTACGCCCCAAGGCTTACTATAGGCCGTGTTCCTAACCGTCGCAAACAGATCGTCTTACATGACCGTCGAGATATACACAAAGTAGCGATAAACGCATAGTTGTCGTCAAGCAGCGAGTTCCAGAAACATCTATTCGCCTTCGGTGCGTTATTTTATCCGCATAAAGAAGCTGGTATACGTGATCATAGGCGCGAACGGTGGCGTGATCCGAGCGTAATGGGGGTCGTCTTCCAGAAAAGACAACGAAAAGGATCGAAGAGTAATCGGTCCCTTCTGAAGAGTCAAACGTTATAAATTGCTTAGTCTAACGAATTCATTGAGAGATATCGCAAAGTCGGGTCGAATTCCTATAACATATCAACTGTATTTATCGCTAAATAATTTGTGACGTTTTTATTATTACATTCATTATTTTTAAATATACAAGCTATATTAACCTGTTAATACAGTGTTAAATTCATTGAACCACCCCTATTATCGTAACAGAAATCAGGGGATCGATCAGTTCGTGGCGTCGGTTATCTAATTGCAACGGGAATTAACTACTCCCGTTGACGTGCTTTCTCGCGATCGCATCTCTCCGCGAATGCTCGAATAAACACGGATTGCTTTTTAACTAAACATATTCATACCCTGTTTTCTCAAAATCGAAAGCTTAAAACATCCGTTCTTACTGATGTTATTTCAATTATATTTATATCGCGTTATTTCAATTATCTGATATATTTTTTACTTTTTTCATGTAAAATCATCATTTTACCAATTGTTAATTGTTAGAATTGTTATCTGTTAGAATTTAATCTTGGAATTAAGATTAATAATCTGTGGAAGACACAATGTTTGTGTTGAAACAATATAATGTGATATTTATTAAACAATTATTACAGGGATTATAAGTGTGTGTGTTCTGGAATGTAGTCAGTTGGCTAGTTATTCACAGACTGACTGGCTTAGTGACCCATGGCCCTTGAAAAGGTTTTGAACCCCACTCTCTATGCAGTAATGAGTGTGACCTGTGTGGGTGTCTGTGTGGCGTCACATGTGCCACAGAACCTTCTAGTAGCTTCTCGACGTGCCCATCGGGAATGTTCCATCCATATTCCTACGCTTCTTCCGCCGAATTCTCGAAAGAGCATGCACGTGCTAGCCGCCGTGGTACATCTCACGAACGCACGCTAATGAGGATATCGCTGAACAACAAAGGAAAGAATCCGTTCGATCAATCACCTCATCTGTATGCGATTAATATCGTTGTATTCCAACAAACTCTGAACAATAACTTAAACACGAAACTGTAATTTGTGTCTTTGTAATTTGCAACGTTGTTAAAATTTTGTATCTCCCTTTGCAAATGCAAATAATTTAAATGAAAAAATAGATGGTTTTTAAATCGTTTCTCTTATATTCGTAATAATAATTTCGTTCTACAGTGAATGCATTTATTATTCAACGACGTGATTTTCGGTTGTTTATTGGAAAGTTATAATGCTGCTGATCTATAGAATTAGTACTGACTGTTATAGTAATATGCACAGCGAGTCATTTGTAATAAATTGTAATTACTTGTAATATCGTAATGTATATCGATTGTAATTACTTGTAAACCACTCAATTCATAAATGCATACATATGTGGCGGCACTCGACAGCACAAATACGATAACTCGACACTAACTAATACCAGACAACGGCAGCGCAGTGGTTAGCGCCTCGAGTTACGAACGTTCGGGATCTGGGTTCTTAAATCCCGGCGACCGTAGTCCGATTTTTCTTCCACGATTCTTAAATGAAAAGAAAATACAGCAGTACCCTAGCAGCGACATCTACAGCCAGCAGCTACAATTATCATTTGTGTCTTTGTTCTCTCCTAAAGGCCGTCCAAGGGACTTGAGAATGCAAAGAAGAAGTGCTGCAAGAACATAACAAATATATTTACAAACCAAAACCAATTCATTACAACGCTCATCCTTCAATTACATCCTCCGTCGCGAAAATCCTCCGCTTCCTTTCTGTCAATCCATCTTGCCCATATGTGGTTCCATAGCTGCTGAATCTTATATAGACAAACAACAACTTGAGTAAGCAAGGGGGATGGATGTAGAGCCGACAAATAAAGGAAAAGGAGAGAGAAGTGTTTCGTCCTTGAGTTTATCATATTGTGGTGGCCGGGGTATTCAACGCTATGTCCTCGATTCGCTCTAAGTACTCAGGTTCTAGACACCCTTGGAGGGCGGTAGATTTTTCTTCATCGCCCGCGATGCTCGCCGCCGCGAGCTATCTCTCTAGTAAGGAGAACCATAGCACTATCTTCTAGGGCATTGTCAAAGGCACGCGGACTACTTCACTGGTCGTAACTGTTTTATTCTTGTTTGACATATCGTTAGCGCGCCCGGAATCACGATCATTGAAATCTCATTAGCTCGATCACGTCGGGGTCACTTACACCTCACATATTTCAAATAAAATCTGCATAATTCTGAAGGAAACACAACTACATTTGGGTTATCTTGTTTTCACAGAAACCTGAGAATTGCTCAGAGTATTTTAATAAAATATTCAACTACTTTAAAACGCAAAAAATAGTTTATTGTATGGAATATATAGAGTGATTCACGCAATTGTTTCGGCATAATTGGAAAATTCGAAATGTGTAGCTTTAAAAATATTGCAGAGGAAAAATCGGATTCGTCGAGGACAACCTTCGTTCAGAAAGTAAGGAAAATTGGCATTGCTGCTAATTGGTCAATTTGTATATCGGTGGTTAGAAAAGGATGCTAGCCGCTCTCGAGAGAAAGTCTCTAGTGGGAGACGTCGTTCGTTAAAAAATAGGCGTTTCGACCGTTCGCGGAGAGACGCGATCGCGAGATAGCACGTCAACGAGAGTTGTAAGTTCCCGTTACGATTAAATAATCGACGCCACGAACTGATCGATCCCCTTATTTCGATTATGATAATAAGGGTAGTTCAATGAAATTCCACAGAATTAACACAAATAAATTAATGTTTATTTCAACAACTTATTAACTAGAAAGATATAAAAGGAACAAAAAAAATGTAACTGCGTTTTGATTGATAAGTAATGCGCGACGTATCAGATGTGTTGACGGTTTGACTTCTCGAAAAGTTCTGAACGCCTTTCGATTTTTTTTCGTTTTTTCTGGAAGGCGACCCCCACTACGTTCGGATCACGCCACATTCTTTTACGCGAGGTAAAATAACGGCCACGAGTCGACGTTTCTGGAAGTCGCCCTGCTTAATGAACCACGCGCTTGCCACTACAATGTTTGTTTGCCGGGCAGACGCGACGATCCGTCTGCAACATTATAGTGGCGCGATCGACAGTTAAGAATATGACCTATGGTAAGCCGCATGGCGTAACAATAGGTTTCCCCTATCTTCCCGTAGTTGGGACAAAGACTGTTTGTCTGTTTGAAGGACTTTAGTTTCCTAAGAATTCTGCCGAATATCAATGGTCTGCCTGGCTTGGCACGCAGGCTCTATTACAATGTTTGGGAACCCATCGTGACATATGGTGCGCCTGTGTGGGCTGATGCAATGAACTATGAGAAGAACAGGAAGATTATAAAAAGGACCCAACGTACTGCCCTGTGCATTACATTTACAGCCTACCGCACTGTATCTCATGCGGTGCTTTGTGTATTGACCGGCAACTTACCGATCAACATTAAAGCTAGGATGTTGAAAGAATCATACGAGAGAATGAAGATTTATAAGAGCTTAGCTGTTGAAGGTGAAGTAATCGATAGATACATCATGTTAAAAGAAGAACTGGATGACATAAGGAAGAAAGCCCTAATGGAGTGACAAGCGGAATAGGGCAATTACAAAGAGGACAACTTTACTAGGAAGTTGATAGGTAATGCGTCTATATTCGCCAAGAAAAGGAGAGACATCGATTACTTTACGATGCAAATGTTAATGGGGCATGGTATGTTCAACAGCTACAGAAAGAGGATCGGTAAGGGGGTCGACACTAAGTGTAGGGATTGTGGTGACCCGAACGACGATGCAGAACACGTCCTGTTCGTGTGTCCTAAATGGACCTAATGAACATAACGATCGAACTCGGTCTCGGGATAAGTGTGGTCTCGGGATAAGTGTGGTCAACTTGGTGGACACCGTGGTTACCAAGGACGAATACTGGACAAAGCTCAAAGCGTTCTGCAAATCGATAATAAATTACAGAAGAGAAATGGAAATGGCTATGGGGTCAGCGAACAGGAGGAGCGGTACCAGCATGCAACGTTAAATATTCGGAGACGCGGTTAATGACAACCCTGATGAATGCTGATCGGCTATGCCGGGGTTGTCCGTGTCTAATCAAATAAAGGATCGAGGGGTTTTTAGGGCGTATGGCGATGTCACCTGCCGAGTCCTACATAACCCAGAGACGCGGATCTCTCTGGGTACGCGTAATAGCATTTTTCCCTCTTCACGCAAAAAAACCGGTTCATCTAACAAATTTTTGTTTCATGACGACGGTGTCCTCGAGATAAGGACTCATGGTAACTACAACTGCCGTACATTCTCTACTATTCTCCTCGATAGGAACATGAAGAGATCCGTTCCTTTTTTCAACTACGATCGGATTTGCAAAGTCGGATTAAGACTGATCAATTACTTTGTCTTGCCGCATTTCTATATCTACTTTAAACACCTCCTGGTGTCTATTACAATCTTTTTTCTCTACTTTACGAATAGAAGCACTTCCGTCCTTTATGTTTAATTCGACGGTTTTCAGGAAGTATGTGCCAATTATGAACGAGTGTTGCATCAAGGTATCTGAAACTACATGTATCGTTACAACGTACGACTCATCATCTATCACAATATTCGTCGAAAATTCTTCGAGTGTACAATTTCTTCCGGACCCGATACCAATTTTCACATACTGATTCGCTCTCATTAAAGTTAGTTCGCTACCGGTATCGGTATTGTCGCATTTCGATACGATGTGTCCGTACTCTCTACACTTAAAGCACTTGGGTCCTCTCGACCTATTCGGGCACTCTGCACACTCATATTCTTCGTCGCCGCAATTGTAACATCTCGTCTTCTTCACATCTCCAGATTGACTGGGCATCCTGCTCCTTTCAATTTTGGCTAGCTTCACAATCAATTTTGCTCTGCGATAATTCTGTTCCTCGTACATGATTAATCTCTTCTTCAATTCTTTAATGGATGTAGTAGACTTATTGTTTTCTTCATCTACTATTCCTTCTACAATATGCTCCACTTTCGCCTCCTCTTCCATAACAACATGGCTGGCTATTTCAAGCATGCGGTACATATTCAAGCATGCGGTACAATTTATATTCTAGAGAAAAATGGCGCGCCCGGGCGAATAGATGGCGTTATACGCAATGATCCCAATTGAACTGAAAAGTCGTTATGTATTAAGGGACTTGTGTGTAGAGGATGGTTAATCGTGAGATTTATTAGACGAGATTGCCCGTTGTAGAAACCGTCAAGTATATTTTAAAATGATTAAATAAATAAGAACAGATAATGTTCGCAAAGACGCTCGTATTAACGGATTCGCTAAGACAGTGTATAACCGCTCGCTCATAACTCGTTAGTAACTGATCAATACTCGGTAGATAGTCGGTAGAGTCATAGGACGTGGCGGATCAAGAGCGACTCATGTTGTTGTGCCTCGGAACACGGACATCGCCTTGACGCACGAAACATATCGATAGGTAAACTCCGGACAAAACAAAGTCACCGTTATGGGCAATCGTCGATCTAAGATGAATTCCAATTTTCCGACTCCCCCCCCCCCCCGAATCAACGTGACATTAGACTTGAAAAGTTAATAGAAAAACAATCTGAACAAATAAATAATTTGCTATCACTATTAACACTCACCATGGATAAATTAATACGCCCCGACGCAAAATAAAATCAAGACGCATAGCTCTTTGGAATGCCAAGGGGCTAGCTCAATACAAATTCGAACTAGAACTCTTCCTAAAACAACAGCAAGTCGACGTAATGCTCGTATCTGAAACCCACTTCACCGACAAAAACTATCTGAAAATAAATGGTTATAACTTCTACCATACCCAACATCCCAGCGGAAAGGCCCACGGCGGCACCGGAATCATTATCAAATCCAGCATTAAGCACTACGAACTTCCATCATTCCAGAAAGACTACCTCCAAGCAACAAACGTAGCAATAGAAGACTACCATGGTACAATCACCACTTCAGCAGTATACTGCCCTCCCAGACACTCCATCGCCAAAGAAGATTTTGATAACTTTCTTGACACTCTGGGCAATAGATTCATAGCTGGAGGAGACTATAACGCCAAACTTACCCAATGGGGCAGAGGTCACAGTAACAGGCAAAAATCTCTTAAACAGCATAATCACCAACAATCTCAACTACTTCACCACATATGAACCCACACACTGGCCCACTGACACTAACAAAATACCTGACTTACTTGACTTCTTCATAACTAAAAATATCTCGCCAAAATATGTCCAAATCAACTCCTCAGCTGATCTCTCTTCTGACCATTCGCCCGTGATAGCAACAGTCAGTTCAACAAGTATCGAGAATACACCTAATGGCTTTATTCATAACCAACTCACCAACTGGCAGCTCTTTAGAGAAGTCTTTAATGACCTCAGCCTTAATTTCACTAAAAACTAATGAAGATATCGAAGCAGTCACGAAATACTTAAACACGAGCATAATAAACGCTATCCGCTCCTCCACACCTACTAAGACTTCCATCAGCAAACGTGAATATCCCCATTACATATTTAAAAAAATAGCAGAAAAACGTAGACTAAGAAGAGTATGGTAGACCCATAGAACACCGGATGACAAACGCAAACTAAACAACGCAACTAGAAAGCCAATCACAATCATCAAAAATTATAAAAACGACTGTTTTCATAAATATCTCGCCAATTTGTCCCCCACAGCTGACTCCAACTACTTACTATGGAGGGCTTCCAGGAAACTCACGCGCTCCCCGCAAATAATCCCATCAATCCGCTATCCGCAAGGTGGATGGGCGTGTAGCCCTATAGGTAAAGCCAACCTGTTTGCTAAATACTTGTCTAAAGTATTTAAACCCCATTCCTCCAAAGCTGCCGCAGACATTACTGAACACCTGCACTCTCCCTTCTAAATGTCTCCTCCTATGGAACCCTTCACTTCTGCAGAGATTATAGAATCAATCAGTCGCCTAAACCCCAAGAAAGCAGCGGGGCATGGCCTAATAGGCAATAGAGCAATCAATGAACTTCTCATAAAAAGGGATTGCACTCGTCACATCGATTTTTAACGCAATTCTTCGCCTTGAATACTTTCCTAAGGCCTGGAAAATTTCATTACTCTCATCCCTAAACTCGGAAAACCAATATATGAAACTCTGCTCCTATCGCCCAATTAGTCTTTTACCTATCCTGTCAAAACTATTCGAGAAAATGCTAACGAATAGACTCCTTCCACTCTTGGGGGATTTGAAAATACTCCCAGATCATCAATTCGGTTTTCGGAAACAGCATTCAACAGTAGAGCAAATCCATCGCATAACACACATTATCAACCAATCCCTTGAAAAGAAAAAATATTGCTCAGCGATATTCCTAAACATTCAACAGGCATTCGACAAAGTATGACACGAAGTACTACTATACAAACTTTAAAAAGTCCTACCACACACCTACTACTCCATCTTAAAGTCCTACCTAACCAATAGGCAACTCATGGTTAAATACTTACCTACTTTATCTAGCATACTCCGAGGTAGTGTCCTCGGACGCCTGCTGTTCTCCATCTACACTGCCGATTTACCAACATCAACAGAGATAACAATAGCAACATTTGCTGACGACACAGCGCTACTAGCTTCCCACGCTGTTACGTCGCATAGAACAGCTGTACTCCAGCCGACGCTACCTGGCAGCCAGCGGCCCTCAATAAACTCAAGGACCCACCATAAACCGTCAACTTTGGCTTCATTGTTTCCACATGTTTGCCAGTCAAACTGTTTGTCTAGAAGTATTTTCAGTTTATTTTCGGGTTTCGGAAAAGTCCTTGAGTTTATTAGGCTCTTAGAAATCACGGAGAAAGCGTGTAGTCACCGAATGGGAATACCGAACACATGTTTATCTAAAAGGACTGGTTTTCCCCAGGAACGAAGTCACCCCCCGATCCACGTTGGTGGGAGACTACCTCATATCCTTTTTCATTAGCATGGCTCATAACCAATCGGCATCGCGGATGGTTACCCTCACTTCCTTGACGAAAAGTGTGAACAACGAATCCGCGTTCTTCGTTCAAAGGGCACGCCCACGCCAAGCTTTCCTCCGGAAAAACATAAGAGGGAATAGTCAGTCAAGCAATTCGAGCCTCTCAAGTGGGTCATTACATCAACTCAATACTGTAGAAGCAATTCAGAAAAATATGACAAGGAAGGGATGTGTGTTGAATAATACATAATAAAGCTTCATTTACCTTAAAAACTGTTCTTTTTAATAATATTAGCCTGAAACATTTTAAATGTAAATGCATACAGAATTTGATTTTATGCTAAAAGTATCTGTACATGCTCAATCCGCCTTGCGATAGCATACGTATCTAACAGGGTATTCGTAATATATTTGACACATATTATCTTTACACGGGAAAATCCATGTCGAAGGAGCAAAAATATCCTGCAAAATTGAGACTGAAAACATATTTTACGGAATATCCCGGAAATTATTACGTTTAGAAAGATAGTTTAAACGTAGCAATTGTCTACAAGCAAGGAATTCAGCTAAACAGTTTTAATCTATAATTTAATTTTATCTGTAAATTTTCTTTAATACTGGAAATTCGCGTCTTTTTGTTAACTTTTATTGCAAAATGTTCGATGCTCTGGAAAATTGAGAAACTTCAAAGAAATGTATAAAATGTGGATAAATGGAAATTTTTATTTTTGATATTATAACAAAAATAACTGCATTTGTTATTATTGTACTATACTTGAAATAAATTCAGCCACTTCCAACATAAAAGTAAATTGTTTGTAATATGAAAAATACACAACATCAGACAGATATTAAGAAACACACTATGTAACTTCAATTTATATATCATGTTCATAACATATAACAATATTTCCAAAATATTATATCATAATAGAAATGTAATTATATTCTGTCCAGCCATCTTACTCAAGATCCAGTTTTCGGTTTTTGGTCGTGGACCTTTGCCCTATCGAAGCTAGTAGAATTTGGCGACACAGCCTTCATTGTGTTACGAAAGCAACCGTTGATTTTTCTACATTGGTACCATCACGTAACAATCCTTCTCTATACCTGGTTCTCTTATGCAGAGGCCACAGGAAATGGCAAGTGGTTTGGCTTGGTAAACTCTTTCGTTCATGCCTGGATGTACTCCTATTATGCTCTGAAAGCAATGCGGTTCAATATACCAAAATGGGTCGCCATGTTTGTTACTACGCTACAGCTATCACAAATGGTTGTGGGTTGCATTTTAACTGCATCAGCTTACTACTATGTACACAGTGCCCAAGTTGAATATCACGTTACGCCTTTGAACATCAAACTTGCTATGCTGATGTACCTCAGCTATTTCATTTTATTTGCCAGATTCTTCCAGCAGGCTTATTTATCTAACAAACACATAAAAAAATTGGAAAGAAGGATTAGCCTAATAGATCTGCAAGTTATAACAAGCTGAAGTTTATGTAGAGCAGGTGAAAAATTTTTTAAATCTTTTTTACGGATGCTTTTCAGTGACATATCTTAAGAAAAACTTTATCAAAATCTCATGTGATGGATATAGACGTCAAGAAATAATTTGATGAATATAGTTCTCTCAAGCCTTTGTGAAGGCAAAGTTGTAAAGATTGATTGTGAATGAATGAAAATGGAGAAATAGGATTAAAGTAAACCTCGCACACTAAATCAGAAATAAATTTTTAATATCTTAACGATATTATCGTTAACTATAGTACGAATGAATTAATAAATCTCGTCCTGGAAACACATATATCCCTAATCTGTTTACTTATGAAACGATTTCCAAAGAAATTTTTTGGTCCCTTTTATTTGTAATGTTTCCTTCTTCCGATAACGTGACAAAACCTTACTGGAACAAGAACGGAAGCGATATAATATTTGAAAATGTAATGTGTAAATATTCGGGTAATATTAACGTATCTAATATTGAATCATTTAATAGTAAAAAAAATATTAAACACAGATTCGCCGGCAAATCTGATATACTTTTATCATAATGAATTATAGGGTTGACATATTTATTGTCGTACGTATAAAACTATGAAACTATATATATTGAAAGAAGCCATAGAATACATAACAATTTGTATGAATAAAGTACGAGTGATATTAAAAAATGGATCATGCATTAGTTCAAAAACTTTATCGAGCCTTAGAATATTTTCTACTATTTTTAAGTGTCAATATTGATTATTATCTTGTTTAGTATGTAGGGAACGCCTCTCAAACGTTTTTCTATTTTCATTCGAACTGCCTATGTACGTATATATGTATGTATATTATACCGCCGTTTTCTGGTGGTATTACATATTCTAATGGTGTAAGAAAATACTTATACTCATTGTTTTGTAAAATACACACTACCGGTGAAGAATTGATAACCTTCCCATTGCGTCTATATTATATCATCTACTAGTTTTATTATGAATTTAAGAGTTATTACTACAAAAATTAAAGAAATGATAAAATTTTTGCAAACAGTGCTTTCTTTTTAGTTTGTTACAATATTTTAAAAAGCAGCCTTATGAAACTTCAGAATCGAGGAAAAATATTCGTCGGTGTGACGGTAAGCTTTAATTAAGGCTTTAATTAAGGACGGATTTCTTCCGGTACCCCCGCGCCATACGCGGCTACGTTTGTTAAAACTCGAATCACATGGGCGATATCCATAGCCGCACTAGTTCCAATATATGTATGCCATGTTTGTGTTGACACATATACCACAGCCTTAATATCATGGACAGCACTGCTTCTATTTTTCAACAAGCAAGTTTCAAGTATTGCATTGCGTCTGATGCACCTGTCACCCGCTCAGAAACAGTAATAAAGTAGACGTAACATCCTGCATGCCACAGCTATCGAAATAATAACAAAACAGCAACTGAATAGCCGCCTCTGATATAACCTCTCCAAAGGGACTAAAACCTCCATATAAAAACCCTCCTACATTAGCGCTCAACACATTATTCTGTTAATTATTCTGTAACACTTTGAACCGTCCCTCCGTTGGATTTATACAATAAAATTTCCATCATCTTATACGAAGTTCAATTCCTTCACGTTATTCGTGAAACGTACGAATATATTTACTGCGACGCGAGGAGAGGAGATCACCAGCGATCTATTGGTTTCATGATTCCTTTTGTCTTCGACGTGACACACGCATTTGACTGGCTTGGAAGCTGTTTTGCGATCCGACCATTGCAGCCGAATTAGTAACTATTAATTTTTATTAAATACTTTTATTTTAAGAGTTAATTTTTACCCAATAAAAATTATTAAAAATTATTTGTTATTAAATATTCTTATGCTAAAAATATATTTTTAGTTAGTAAAAATTAATAGCAATTAGTGAAACCTATACATTTTTTAATAACAATTAATTGTCATTAAATATTCTTATTTTAACAATAATTACGAGTTAAAACAATTAGTTTCACTTAAAATATGTCTTCACAACCCTAATGTAATCACAGAATCATCTGAAGGAAGAAATATGTGTGGATTTCGAAGCTTTGGGAGGTTGTGAATTCATAGGGACAAAATGTTTTTAAATTCAACTCCTGAAATTTGATTTTGACCGCGTCACATAATCTAAAGAACTCTTTATATGTTTTTTCGTTATTCAGCCAAATGGTTCCTTATTAATATGTCGGAGATGAAAGAACACCGGAGCCTTCCCTTTGGAATTTTGGGAAAATCCCGTGACATTGTAATTCAGAATCTACCATAGCTGTAATTAAATAATTGCAGTCACCCAGTCCAATTGTAATTGTTCGAGAGTTCTGATAATGAGCTTGGGCTTGAGGCGACAGTCAGTCGCCGAACGTAGCCGCGGTCACGGGATGAGCGCTTTGTCTAACAAAAGTATGGAGTAATTCTATAGCTCTCCTTAAAAGAAATATTCGTGGCGACACGCGACAGTAAACATTCCAACGGTTTCTGTCCCGTGGCTCGCCACACGCAGACCCTATTCTTCGAGTAAGATGATTGCCAGATGTCGATGCGTCTCCGCAGTACATGTTGGGCTAGCTCGAGGGCCCGTTATAAATCTTAAGATTTAGTCAACTAAAGTCCTTCAAACAGACAAACAGTCTTTGTCCCAACTACGGGAAAATAGGGGAGACGTGAGATGCGAATGCGATGCGAATTTACGAGTAATAGCCGACATGAGTACAAAAATCAATGAATTAAAAGACGACATGCGTTCACTCAAGACAAAAAAGGAAATCGAGACACCCGTATCACCGCCGATAATTTCCTAGGTGACAATACCGACAGACGGTAGCCCCCAACCAATTAAGTTAAAAGACGCGATCGAGTCAGTACCAATATTCGACAGATATCGACCCTCAGTATTTCAATATTTAAGAGCATGCGAGCGCGCACGAAACATGATTCCGCGGCATCAGGAGCCTCAGTTGGTAAAATTATTAATGAATAAGCTTCGCGGGCACGCGTTCCTCGCCATAAAGGACAGTTAGCTAAACAGTTTGAACGATTTCGGGAACAAATTAAAGGATATGTTCGGCCGGACTCAGATTTGGACGACGACCTCTCCGGATTATTTCAATAAAAATAAACGAAACTCCAAGTACTCCCACCGCTAGAATAATTTCTCCAGATTTAAAAACTAAGACAAATTTACTATTAGACCCCGGATCAAAAATCAATGTCATCAAGAAACCTGCCTTATCCGAATCAGCAATCATACTGCAGCAATCATGCAATCGTAAAGCAGGTTGCGGGAAATCCAGTTATTTTTCACGTGGGGAGCACGAGGCGGCTACGGGTTCTCAGGGCGTAGGACCACGCCCTGGTCCCATCGGGAAACCACGATGAATCTAATGTTCTCCTATAGCCGGGTGGTGACTGGTCGGCGTCTTCGGCCCCCGCCAGTTTGCCGATCCGGTGCGAAGAACCTCGGAGAAGTTGGTGGGCCCGTATCTGCCAAGACCACTCACCTCACCTTCTTGTGGGGCTCCCCGTCACCCTGCGCCGGCCTTTGCTGGGGCAGGGTGCGAAAGAGTGAGTGGCACCAGGATGGAAACCCTTGTTGACGACCTCGGCGACTTCAGAATCACAATGGACAGAGAAACGAACCAAAAAATCGTTTACAGTGCAGGGGAGGGATACCACAGTACCGGCGCAGCCGCGGGTTGTAAAACGGGCCCCGAGTCGTCATCGAGGAACCGTGACCGTCCGGGGGTGGGCCGCCAGGCCCCCGAACACGCTCATGCGTCTGTCGAAGGGGACACACGAACTGGGGGGTCTCGGAGAGGGTTGGAGGAACTCGACGTTATGACCGTCGGCCCGGGACCCTCACGGGATGGGATGCGGCGACGCCGCAATCGCGGCGGGGCGGTGAGATCCGACGACGAAATGTCGTCATGCTCTTCCTATTCGACCGCTGCCGGGACGGTCATCGTGGAGGTTTTAGTCGGTTGGAGTCCGGCATTACCACGCCGCTTTTCTCCAGAAGCGATCTGGTGTCCGTGCGGATTTCCTCCACGTTAATAATAATAATTATAAAAAAAAAGTTATTTTTCACGTAGTTGACTCATTGCTGATCGATCAAGATGGAATCTTAGGATCCGAATTTTTCGCAGGATGCAAGGCTCGTTTGGATTACGAGCGAAAACATATAAGTGGGGAAATATTTATATCCCCTTCGATACAAGAGAAAAGATAATCGTGCGGAAACGAAGTTCGGTACCATTACAAATGTTCGATTAACATTACAAATCTGGAGATAAAAGAGGGATTTATTCCCAAAATCGAGCCAATCAAGGGAGTCTATTTTGGTAATGTAGGTGCGAAGAACCATAAGGGACAAGGATATACAAGAATAATAAATACCACATCGAAAGATTACGAATTTATCACACCTACAATAGTAATTAAAGAATTTGAGAACCTCGCTTCGCCGCCTGAAGTTCCGTCTTCTTGATTATCTCACCTTTTTTTTGGACACACGGAGTCTGCTGAAGTTTCGTCTTCTTGATTATCTTGTTTACGCTATTTTTAATTTTCCACATCCTTGAGACACGTAGATGCTGCTGAAGTTCCGTCTTAATTTCTCATGTTTCGTTTGGTGTTAGTGACATACGAGGTGCGTGATAAAATGTAGATATTGTAGTAGCTCGTATTTTGTTGATGTTTCGTCTGCGATGCTTCCCAGGCCTTCCCTACTGATGCCAGTGGAACGTGCCAGGCGCGTGGCAGCTTTGTCCTTGCTGAGGTTGCATTTGTGATATATTTGGTAATTTCCTTGCTCATGTCAATGAAACGTACAAGGCGTGTGGCAACTTAGTGTTTGTCGAGTCTTTGCACGTGTAACACGCTCTATTTCCTATGTTCCCCAAGAATTATTAAAATTCCAATGGCAAGTTTTTAATACGTCATTCCATAGGAGGTGGCGCCAAGTGGTAGTTTGTAATAATTGTTAATTTGCTTGGCGAGTTTGTTCTGCTTGGCGAGTTTGATTTGCGTGGCGAGTTTTTAGGTTAGTTTTTCCTTTTAGGTAATAATATGCATTAATTCATAGTAATAAGTGATTTTGATAGTGTTTGATTATTCGATATTTTGTATGATTGGTAGTGTCGATTTTGTTTATTGCATTTTCATGTTTTCCCTTATGAATACAGGTTATGTTGGATCATGGATACTGATATGTCTGAAGCTGTAGAAGTATGTATTATTTTAATTTGTTTTGACTTCATCCTGTTTCGTATTGTTGTTCGTTTTCTTCAACTTGTGTGTTTTATTTTAGTGTGAGAAGAAGAAAAAAAGTCGTAGGCCGTTCAAACCTCCTCCGAAACGTTCTAGGAAACGTGGTCGTCGTGGCGGCGCAAAAGCTCGTGGGCAGAGGTTAAGGAGGCTGGAGGGATCGTCTTCCACAGAGGGTAGCAATAGTGTGGCTCCAGCCCCATCGTCGAGTCTCGGTGATCCTTTTGGTTATTGATCTAACCTTCTCCGATGAGGACACCCTTCAGTTGCCGCCAAGTTCTCCTTCGATCGAAGTGGTTGATACAGATGCCTGTGCCAAGATTCGTTTTTGGGAGGAGATCCCTGATCAAGTGTTGGAGGCTTACCTACGCCACCATTCCTCAGGTCAGGCGGGTACTTGTCCGGACGTACTCTCATGGTGTTTAAATAGGTTTCGTGAGATGTATCCGGATGCTCCGTGTGTGGATTTTGACTTTACTTGGTAACAGTGCCTTATTTGTTCATGTGTGTATATATGCCTAAATGTGTTCCCAGCGGGTGTTATTTTATTGGAGTGATTTTGTCTATATTCTTATATTTTATTTAATAAGATATGTTTTGTTTTCTGCGTTGAAAACACCGTAATCACTGGTTGATACAGCGAACAATTGTGAACGAAATAGATCGAAAGTTGATAGAGTTGTTTTATTCCAGACAATTCATTAAATCTTGAGCAAGAACGATTATTTCAATTTTGAAACTATACTCTCTGTGAACAATCTGGATGACATAGTGATTTATTCAAGATCTCCTCACGAACACGAATTTAAATTTAACGAGTTAATGGAAATACTAAAGGAAGCCAAATTGCGATTGCAACCCGATAAATGCGAATTCCTACGACACGCAGTTATTTGGGACACATAATCAGTGAAGATGGTGTAAAACCCGATCCACAGAAGATCGAAGCCGTATCGAAATTTCCACGACCTAAGAAAGCAAAAAATATCAAAGAGTTTTTGCGACTAGCGGGATACTACCGAAGATTTATACCTAATTTTTCCAAAATTGCAAAACCATTAACACAACTATTGAACAGAGACATCCCCTTTAAATGGTCGGAGAATCAAGAAAATGCATTCAACAATTTAAAAACAGCGCTAATGACAAAACCTATTCTGCAATGTCCGAATCTTTCCAAACCCTTTAACTTTACGACAGACGCTTCAGGTTATGCAATAAGCGGTGTAAATAGGATAATCAAGAAGACGAAACTTCAGCAGAAGATAAGCAGCACCTGCGTTTCCTCAGGTAAAAGGGAATATGAGAAATTAAGACACAGCGTAAACAAGACAACCAAAAAAAACGAAACCTCAGCTTAAGCTAGCAATTACGATATTCACATTTTGTCACAAGTTAGTTACCATTTGGTCAATTGAAGCGTTTACACCTCCACTCTGTCAGTCTGTCTCAATTGAAATCTATAAATATTAACTACAGTTTGTCTTAATCGGAATCAAGTTAGTAGAAATTTATAAGTATTAACAAGAGCTACCATCTTTCGATAGAAGTGCTTACACCGTCACTCTGCCAGTTATCTCTCGAATAATTGTTTCAAACGAAATTTATAAGTGTTAACTACGAAGGTTGCCCAAGCGAAATAAGTGCCAAAGTTCGATTAACCGCCGAATTGTATAATAGAACACGATTGACTCCGCATACATTTAAGGTGAGAATTTTAAAGTTTGTATATTCTCCTCTCTGATAACTTCGCAGTTGTACGATATTTGAAATCGGAATAAAAGTATCCGTTGGCAGTTACAATCAACGAACAAGAATATCAAGCACACGATTAACGCGGATTTTGCCCAAGACATTTTGGATTCACAACGACCGTTCTCTGCATTAACTAGTGATCTGACGCAGCCGAAACGTTGTGCTAATTACGGTGTTTTCAATCATAGAAAACACCTATGGTCTCCGTGTTTCTCTTCCCATTATTAGCACATATTGGGCGAGAGGGACGAAGATCCGCTTCGCGCGGCCTCCTCGGGGGCGATGGCCTCCCCTAGCGACAAATTAATCGGTTAGGGAAATTTGCATTGTTGGCTCGATCAAGAGGATCGGAGTGCAAGGAGTGCACTGTTATTAATTCATGAGAGACCCCGGGAACACTTCTGTCAAACGTCAGGATGACCACCGTGGAGTTTTATTCGGTAAGAGACCGACGCTGCTCTGCTGCTGCCGCAGAGGTGGAGTGTCCACGAGTATTTCTCCACGTACAAAAAAAAAAAAAAAAAGAAAACAAGCGGAGTGCACTGAGTGCGTCGTCGTCCCACGACATCCCGACATAAAAATCATGCCGAATTTTCCAGAATGTGTTTTAGACAGTGCAAATTTATTCATTGGAAATGACTCTTTTAATGAGTATCTGGTGAGAGGACCGAATAGGTATCATTATTAAGTTATAGATAAATACAAAATTACATCAAAAACAAAGAAATGAACAGAAATAAAGAAATTTTTAGGCCTAGCAGTTCTAACGAGACAAGTAAAAATGAATGCCCTCTACGACTATTGGTCAACTGATCCATGTATGGAAACTCCATTCTTCTCGCAAGTAATAAGCAGAAACAGATTTTTACAAATAACGCAGAGTTGGAATTTTTGCAACAATTCGACGACGAAATGTCATCGTGTTCTTCCTCTTCGACCGTTGTGAACGCGCTCGGCAAGCGATCATACCGGAAGATTACTGGGTCAAGGTTGGCCTCATGGAGGGCGAAAGCGTCCAGCGCTGAACTCCAACGGCGCACGTGGTCACTGTCACGACCGGCATACTTCAAATCCGACGGACTGACGATAGAGATAAAGATGTGGCGGCACTCGGCGACAATGTATATCGCTGAAGAGCCTAATGAACCATCAACATCCCAACGGTCCTTCCACCGAGGATTCTAGAAGAAAGAGCAGGTGGCAACGATCGCGGACGCCTAACAAATGCATGGACGGTGAGGATGTTGAGGGATGACAAAAGAAAGTAATCGGATCCGATCGAAAGTAAAATCATAAGAGTCAGTCTTAGAAAGTCACGCCTAGAGTTCGGAGGTAGATTGTAAAGTGTATTGATGTTAGAAAAAAAAATAAAGTTTTCTTTTTTTATTTTTCACCTCAAATTCCTTTTTTATTTTGTTATTTTACGTGACATCACCACCACCTCCGCCGTCGCCTCAACAATGGCCGATCTCTGCCGTCTCTGCATCCGCGACGGTGCCGTTGGCGGCGACGACGCGCGGAAAGAGGATATAAAGATGGAATCGGATGAAAGAGAAGGGACCGAGAAGGACAGCTAACCGATTCACGGACATGAACACGCGGACAGCGCATATCTGCGGAGGAGGGTGCGCTTTCTGGAGAGTGAGGTCAGTCGTCTCCAGAAGACGGTGGAACGGCTGACCAAGGAATGTGTACTAAGAGGGCAGTAACAGAAGGAAGTGTAGCGACACTCGACAGCAAACTTTCCAACGGTTTCTGTCCCGTGGCTCGTTACACAAAGACCCTATACAAGACAAGATGATTGCCAGATGCCGATACATTCTTACAGAATATTTTCAGTTAACCTAAGGGCCCGCTACAAATCTTAGGATTTTGTTAATTAAGGTCCTTCAAACGGACAAACAGTCTTTATCCCAATAGTCCCTAAATCTACCACCTACTACGGGAAGATACGGGAAATCTGCTTTTCTCACGTACGACGCTTCCTACTAGCATCTTTCTCTCAAGGATGGTTAGTATCCTTTTCCAACCACCAACTCAAAATTTAGCCAATTAACAACGACGTCCACTTCCCTCACTTTCCGAACCAACGCTTTCCTAAACGAATCCGATGATCTCGTATCCTTAGACACACCCCATCATAGTTTTTCCTATCCAGCATCATCGTGACGGAAAGTCAGTCGCGAGACGCCTGTCCGAATTGATAGTTGATAGTTGGCAGCAATCACTGATCCGAGTTGCTCGACATCTCAGGCAATCATCGTCCGAACTCGTAGCGCATATCGAATCGTATCTACCCGAATCTACCCGAGTTCGAACTTGTAATCGCGAACCGCGAACCGAAATTAATAACCGCGAGTTTTACGTCAAGTATACTCACCGAATATATTTTGTTAATAAATATTTATTGTTAAACATATTCGAGTGTTCCTTCAACACCTATCACGCCCATCACCTCAGAAGTAACGACGGTGAAGGGCAAGCGGTGGGGATCACCACTACGAGGGGACGAAAGGAGATGCTCCCGGGGCCCCAACGGGAATGATTATGGGCCATAGAATAAGAATACATATAAAAAATTTCTTGCAAAAAGTGATAATTTCGTGGATAGAAGATTGTGGATCAAAGGAAAACGACGAAGAAATATCTAGTACAGCAAACACTTATGAGCTGACAAGCAGATCATCCAGACTAGATCACCCACAAAGACTATCAAATTTCGGAAAACATAAATTTATAAATATAGTGTCTAGTCGTCGGAGTAAAAAAGCCCCAAAACCCCAATGTAGAATTTGCACAATTAAAAAAGAAAAGAAGTAGAATATGTTTTGTCTGTAAATTTTGCAATGTTCCATTACACAGAAGGGACTGTTTTGGACGATATCACACTTTTAAAAAAATATTAAATTATTATTTGCTTGAGGAAAATCATTGTATGGATTATGGAATATTATATAAATATTCATCTAAAAACGATTCTAATAGATCAAATAAATATCAATATAAATATTATAAGTAATTTCGCCAAATTTGAGTTAACATTTCTATAGGTATGAGAAAAAGCGCGTATATTCCCACGCGATATCCTAGAGTCTAAACAGAGCTAGAGTCTAAACTGGCTTCAACGATGTATCTGCGACCGAGTGAGAGGTAGACAGTACATAGGATTTTCAACCGCTACTGGTCGGTAAAATGATACGATAGTACACAACAAGTGTATAAGGTGAAACCGTGAATGTGCGTGCGTGCGTGCGTGCGTACGTGGATAACGATAAGGCGAAGCGAATAATATGCATAGTGAATCTTTTCTGTCTTTTGTGAAGAAAGGTTTTATTTTTCATTCTTTTGGTCTCTTCCCTCTCGTTTCTTTTTTCTTTTCTTCTCTCCAGCGTCACACGAAGCGCACAAATGTCCAAATCTTTCCACGGTTCTTTCTTGGTTCGCTATATTTTGCGAATGAAATTGTACTTCAAATCCACTATATCCAAACGTCTTCCCCTATCCTTTCCTATTTCTCTACCTATATGTCGGAGATGAAAGGAAAGCCGAAGCCTTTCCTTGGAAATTTTCGGAACATCCTCTAGTACTTTAGCCTAGATTTTATTATAGCTGTAATTGTTTAAAATTAGTGATAGCGAGATTGGCTTCAAGGTGACAATTGGTCGCCGAACGTAGCCACGGTCACGAGATAAACGTTTTGCCTAACGGAGGTCTGACGAGTGGTTGTATGGGTTTTCCGCGAAGTGTGATTGTGGCGGCATGCGGCCTCGAGAGCGGGCCTAGCCACGTGTGAGGTTACCTCGGAGGTGCCGATACAATGGGACATACATTGGCTAGTCCACGCGAAGAGTTGTCACGCGCCCAAAATTCCAATCTTAACCCGACATATATTTTAAATAACCCAGAGCGGTCGGAGCCTATATCGAATCGATAAAGTTTGGACCCACGTAAAAATAAGTATAAAGCTCAGGAGTTTGTCGTTTGGGTATTCAATTGTGTGTTCACTATCGTTACTACTCGCACTCCGCACTCGTACTACAAATCGACAAATTTTTACAATTTGTTAATTTATCAACCACGGTTGATCATTTTACAATCCACAGGAAAATGATAACATGCTCGATATTCTAGTTCGTGTTTGAAGATACATAAAAAATATATGTTTATGCACTTCCTATACTACTCAATATCTCATTGAGCATGCGAAAACTCGCTAGTAGAACGCTAGTAGTAGGTTATGAAAATACATCTAATTCATAAATATATTGTGAAAATTATGTAAAGAAATATAAATAGAAGATAAATTTGAGATAACAAAATGATAGCACGCGCCATACAGAATATATTTTAGAAAAAATAAATGATTTCTTATACTTTTTTACTTATATTTATTTACCTATATTTTTACTTCCCTTGTAAAATATCTATTATATTTCGATGTACTCAGTTTTTTAATATTTTCATGTTAAATTATATTATTCTTTCAGAGTTATATAATTTTGCTCTTTCACTATTTGAAACTATTTCCTTCCACGAAACGATTTCCTTCGACGAAAACCATGCCATGCTTTGAAATACAACTTTTCAAAACATTTAATGTAAAAATAGGCAGGTCATGATCCATACTGATATATACATATTTTCTCATTTGGAGTTAACATCGCAAAAAGTTCCTTCTTGCTTAAATTTCATTTACGATAAGTATCTTCTGTTTGTTCCTCAGTCATAATCACGGAAATAAATGGTCGAAGAGGTAGTGTGCATCGAAATATAAATACAATATGCTCAAATATACTAGAACTGCTAAAATATTCAACAAGGGCGGTGGTATAGGCAATCGTCATCGAGAACAGATGACTAGCAATCGTGTTATCGTAAGTAGCTTGTTTTTTTTTGTTCTTTATTTTGAGATTCAGCTTCCATTCCTTACATTCATCAACTCTTTGTATTCTCCTTATTTCCCCTTCCCTTTTCACCCTTTTCCACTTGCGGCTCATTTCTTCACCCGGAACAGAGTATGTAGCTGATTTTCATCGAACAAACCTGTTCGAACGTCTCACACCACTTTACGGATACTTGCATATAACTATAATACGCATCTTCATTCGTCTCTTATTCATTGAATGGATTTGAGAGACAGCGATTCTGGCGTGCTTTCCTCTAAGCATTATCGTGTTAGGAATGTTCCTACTAGAGTATATATGTTTCGTAACGGTGATAAATAGACCGAGTTCGATGGACTTTCAAATGGACGGAGCAAATTTCTGATGCCCAGATTTACTACTATAAAAATAAATCAATGCATCATTTGATTAAGCAGTTTCAGAAAACAGTCTGAATTTAATTTGGTAGGACCGTCATTTTAAAGATATCTTCAGGATACGCGGGACAGCGTACTCTATATATTTAGTATAGTTTAAAATGATATCTTATAGGATTCTCAAATCCGAGTCGAAATTGTATTCGTGAGCAGTTGCAGTTTTCATACAGGCATGTATGTATGTTTTCACTTAAAGCCTTTTTGACAGCATTTCACAGATGAGGCATCAAAGTTTTCTCTGCACGTTGTCTATTGACAGTCTTGAGCGCAGTGAGATCATATTTGAAGCTCTCGAAAAATTAGTGAATAAAATTATTGCTAAACAGATCGAGAGAAAAGGAGCGTTAGATGCTCCTCTTATTAAATTATCAGAGAATTAAAAGTTGTTTACTTTTCATTTTTACTATTTATATCATTTCTAAAATAATACTAACATTGACAATAAAATTCGATTGGGTTAGACATCTTCGCTTTAGTGATAAATAGTTGTTACGCAATACATTTGTTCAGTTGAGATGTACTGTTGAATACAAATACAATATACAAATTGTATTATAATTTATAGCGTAACTATGGATAGATTTCAATGGTAAGAAGATTATTTTAAACTCGTACAAGCATATGCCTCTGCTCAAAGTGATGAATCTTTATGCTCTTGTTCAGCAACTGGCCTAATAACATTTATGTGACAAAAAAACATATACATCTAGGAAAATTGTATAATACACAACTCACTTCTCGATAAATGTGCGAACATGTGTAAGATGTTCGAATTTCGAATATTTTTCAGATATTCATCCGCTTATGTGAAGAACGATTTTTCGCATGAGTCATCTGATTATTTTATTTTTTCTCCGAATGTCCGTACGTTATGTGTGTATTCTGTACATCCTCTGTGAACGCTTTCAGTCCTTCCGGCTTCAGTCCTTCGTCGTTTCCACGATTAGGCCGGTGTCGCTTATTTTTTTTCAACTGCTGTGACTTGTATTCCCCCTTTACGGGGGATTACTAGCGTGAATAGCGCGTCGCGCGCTTCTCCGCTGGTTCTTATTTCACCATCCTCAACTTCCAACCGGATTATAACCACATTTCTCGGTGGTTTTACCGCCATTTGTCCGCTTTATTGCTGGCCATCTTCGTTGTTTTCTTAACGGCCGTTTTAAGCCGCTTGCTGGCTTCCAGCGACTTACTCACAGCGCTTAATATCGCAGTTTCCTTATTCTTAGCTTTTAGCTTGTTCTAGCCTTCCGGCTAGATGACAGTTGTGGAGCAGGAGATTCTCCACAAATCCTCCCATATCCTTAAAGTAACGCATTATCGTTGCGGTTTGCCCTTGTTAACTTTGTTGGTCGGGTCGTGGCAGAATGGTAGGACCCTCTTTTCCATATCGCTAGCTCGTTCCCTTATGTCGGGTATAGGCCGCGATTCTTCTTTAGTATCCTCCTTCTCTTCATCAGACCGCTTCTTGATTTCTGGGCTGTTTTGCTTTATCGGTGTAGCGCTTATATTAGTATCTTTAGGGGTTGACCACTCTGCCCCTTTTTCAGGCTTTTGCGTTTTCAAGGGTTGCAAAACCATGCTTGCATTCGTGGCGGGTGGCGGGTGGCGGGTGGCGTATGCCCACGTGAAGACATCTGGATTACATTCGTGGCGTACTGTTTGTACAAACGGACAGTGTACGAAGCGACGCGAACACAACCTATCTGCATGCCGTCATCTTGGGTCAACGCATGCTGTCAGGAGATCTTTAAAATGTGTCCAAGGATGTTGGCCGATGTAATTGTTAACAATGACTTGGCTTACTTAGAACCAGGCAGGCAACCGCCAGAGGCAAGGGAGGTGAAGAGGCTCTACAAGCATTTCTGGGGTAGAACTGCACCTCCAAATCCTATAATCCTAGGAAGTAGAGCCTCGGAGTTGTCATTATGTGAATACTTTCTTGTTTCACATGATCTAATAAACCAACACTTCTTTCCACTTTTTTTAAGAAACTGTTTTGAATCGTGCAACATTTTCGATCGATTGCGATATCTCTGGTAATTGCATAGTTTTATTTGTGAATATTACGCAAGTAAATATTTCGTTTTTTCGTTCAGATAAACTGCAACGTGATATTATTTTATATCACTGTTGCTTGATCATATTGCACAATTTTTATGCCAAGAGAAACATGCTAAAATTCTACATGTAATTTCTTTAGAGATAGTTGTACATTAAAATCATACAAATATATTCGTCTATAAAGTGATGAAAATTTCCATAATTAGGAGGTTGGCGTATGCTGCGTTTTATATCGCGCAGGAATAATTAACTCCATTTCTTCCAATGACGTTATTACAGAAATTCATACTAACCACATGATCATCTGATTTAAGTGCACGAACGAAAGAATCCATCCGTTATTATTTTTTTCCTTCCATATATCTATAAGTGTCATTTCTCCACTACCCAACATGTTCATATTCTAAACGTATCATGCGCATCTTCTTTCCGTTTCCGTCCCAAAGTTCGCAACGCAAGTATATCATTTCTAATCTTTCCACTTTTCTTCTCCTTTCCTTTTATCTGAATAATGGTTTAGTACTGCATGATTCTTAGGAACATCTAACGCATTCGAGTCAAATTATTTTCCATCACTAAATACATCCTTCCTTCGATACTTCCTACACTGCATACGTACTTTCGTAATTTCTATAGCTTTTCTCTACGGCGAGAGGCGAGAAATATCCAGCGTTTCAATGTTGGATGTTTCAAATGTTTACATCGTTGCAAAAGCGTTGATCGTTTAATAAAAGATCGTTTAATAAGACCTACTATTTTGGCATATCCTTTGACATTCGTTGATACCGGCGATTGCTCTCTGCTCACCCTTGTGTTATATTTCACAGACCTTTCTAAGGATTATGTTACCATGTTTCAATATCCATTAATGAATTTTGTAATTTTTAAGACGTTACAGTTATTTGTAATGTATATATAGTCTTACTTTGATTGACTAACTGATTTACTTGCATAATTTAATGAGAAGTAAAACAATAAAATATTGCGTATAAGCCATCATTTTGCTTTCAAAACACCTTAATAGTAATCAATAAAAAATATAACAAGATTCTATTTAGATTTCCTTCTATAACTTTCATATCTTTTCTGCATGTATATAATTTATAAAATATAACATTTAAAAAATATAAACTGGTAAAACATATAATATTCTCATGGGAGAATGTTCTCATTTCTCCTTGTACCGTACATCAATTAATGTCAAATTATACTACAATCAATAAAAATATAGCAGCAGAAATGGAAAATGTAAATAACCCATGGGAGAAAGCAGGGTATCTCTTGTGAAGACACCACAACTCCCATGATCTATTGTCGCAATCATAATTAACTAGAAGTGGTTAGAATGAAATAATTACGTAACTGTAACGCTGACCGTATGTTATGCCAACAATGGGAGCCGAGGCAGTAAAACTCGATAGCGACACATATACCCGTACGGCAACACGTGCTTGCGTGCCGATTACGAAAAACCGACGGCCAGTAGATGAAAGAAGGCCACATGCAGTCGAATGAAATCAAATATTAAAAACAGGGCCTAGGCTAATTAAGATTCTCTTAAGATATTCACTACCAGCATCACACTATTATGATGCGTCGATTTTCATTCAGAGGTAAGAATCATAGATATGAGAAGACAGTCTCACGTACGATTTCAGGAAACCCAAACTGCAACATCCCGATTCCCACGGAAGTGAAGCCCCAGTGGACCACCACTCCGTGGGGGGTGGCATTATAAATAAGCGCAGCAACATAGCGCAGCGCTCAGCATTATTTTAATCATTCTTTGTGCTCATTATAATTTACGTACCATATTGTGCTCATTATTTTTGTATTCATTCTTAGTGATCATTGTTATAACGGTTCATTATTATTTTGTTCACTCTTTGTGTTCATTGTTAGTACGTTCGTTATTGCGCTCATCATTGCGTTTAAAAATTTTGTATAGTATTTTGCGTTTCGGGGTCTTTAGTTTTTCGGTCAAGAAAAGAGAGCCGCGACTAAGTAAAAAGAAAATTTTATCTTTGAAGTCCTCATTTCATCGCTTAGACAGAAACGGGCATTGTAATTGCGGTATTAATCCAGTTAGTAAATTTTTCAGTCTGTATCGAAATAGATAAATAAAGTAAAAGTTGATAGTAAACTATATTCGAGTTCAAGTAATAAACCCAACAAAAACATCGACGACCACCGGAGCAGCTGAGGTAATGGCGCCAGACAGCACCTACTCCTCAAGATAAGAAAATTAATTTTGAAAATTTCCTTCTTCACTGATAATTTCGTTGCCCTCGAGAATCGAATTAGAACTTCCTATCATCGATCTCGTTTTATTTTCGTGAACGGTTTTGAAGATAGTATCATTGTTTAAACTTTAAACAAAGTCTCACGTTAAGCAAACAAACAGTCGACCCACGCATTGCGCAATGGGTGATCTTACAAAATTGAATGTGAAAATGTCACATGTTGACGCATTAAGCCATTGCTGCAGTGACCTTATCTTAGATCCAAACTCAAACAAATTGTTAAATCAGGAAATCCAACAGACAACTTTCGTTAAATACATCTGGAGTTACATCTGGGTCATAAGTTGAACTGGAAGAAACATATACAAGAAAAAACTAAACACTTACATCTAATCAGAAATTCCATGTAGCTCGTAGCAAGAAAATCTAAATCAGACATATGCAGCCTGGTCTTATGAACTACAAAAATGGGGCATGGTTGCCAAATCAAATATGAAGAAAACAGAAACCTTCCAATCAACTATACTAACATCGATACTAAGTGCACACAAAATTCTCTAAAGCATATTACGACAAAATGGACAATTACATAAACTCGCTTGCCAAAAATAGTAATCCTTACTTGGGCTTTCGGTTCGGTTCGGGCCGAGGGTAACACACGGACGGAGATCTCTGTGGAAAAAGTGAAGTGTGAAGGGAAAAAGGAACAGGAAGCATAAAGAGGCATGAAGAAGGGAAAATAAAGAGTGAGCATACGAGGAGAAGGCAAAAGAAAAGCGAAAAAGGAGACAAGAGCGAGAGAAAGCTACAAATAAGAAAAACTAGAAAAGAAGAGGTTAGGAGGCTAGAAGCGCGGTAAAACAAAGTAAGGTAGGGAAACGGCAGATGGCGACAAACAGGGGAAGACCAAGGAGTACTGGTAAAGCAGTCTTCAAAAATACACTGGACAAATACAGCTCGACAGAAAAAGAGACACCAGCCAGAGAGAAAGTAATGGAGGCAGTGGTGGAAAAAATAGAGAAAATGGAAAGAGGATTCGAGGCAATGATCGAGGAAATAAAATATATATATATTGGAAAAGCAAGTGGAGGAGCTGAAGAGAGAAATGAAAGAGGAAAGGGAAAGAAGGGAAAGAAGGGAAAGAGAGACAGACAGAGAGAAAGGAGAGTGGGAATGGGAAAAGAAAGAATTATTGGGTAGAATCAGAAGAATTGGAGAGGATCAGGACAGGGCAGAGAGAGAGAGGAAAGAAGAAGAAACATAGTAATCAAGGGAGTGGACTGGAACGAAGGAAGCAATGAAGAGACAGTAAAGGAGTTCATAAACGAAAAAATGAGGATAGGGGCAGAAGTAGAAAAAGCACATATGATAAAGGTGGGGGGGGGGCAAGAACACAATAATAGTGGCAACGATGAAATCAATGGAGGAAAAAATAAGGATAATGAAGGAGAAAAGCAAATGGGAAAAGGGTGTATACATGGACGATGATCTGACAAAAAAAGAAAGGGATGGGAAGCAACACATAAGAAGGGTAGCCAGAGAAAGAATGGAACAAGGCGAATATGTAAGGACAGGATACAAGAAACTAACAATAGAAAACAAATGGTACAGGTGGAACGAAAACGAAGAGAGGCTGGAGGAAGAAAGAAAGAGAGGGGAAGGAAAATGAAAAAAGAGGAACAGGAGGGGGGACTACAATGGGGATGAAAACGTGCTTCTGAAATGTAGCAGGGTTAATAAGTAAGGACAAAAGAGAAAAGTTAAAATATAGACTACCCAAAGAATTCGACTGGAAATGCAGGGCAGCAATGACAGTAAGGAAAAAAGGAAGAGCAAAGGGAAGAATAACAACGGGTATAAATAAAAACCTAAGAGAAATAGGATATAAAGGAATTAGTGATAATATAGTTGGAAGAAAAATAATATACAATTACAAGACGTATAGGATAATGATGGTTTATAATCAAGATACGTAAGGGACATGGAAAAAATAGAGGAAAGAGTAGACGGAAGAGAAGAGGAAGTGGTGATCATCGGCGGAGACTGGAACGCAAGAACGGGAGAAGAGGGAGGGTCGATAAACGAGGACGTAGGGAAAGAAAAAAACAGACGATCAAAAGACAAGACAATAAACATGGAAGGAAGAACACTGCTAAAGATAATCAATGGCAGCGATAAAGAAGGAGAGGAGCGGACCTATATTGGCGAGAGAGGAAACTCATTAATAGACTATGTGATTGGCAATCAGGAGGCGACAGAAGAAATAATTTACATGAAAATAGGAAAAAGAACAGAGTCAGGCCACATGCCGTTAGAAATAGAAATAGGGGGGGGGGGCGGAATTACAAAAAAATGAGGAAAAGGAAGAAGAAGAGAAGGAGAAGAGGGAATGGACAAACAAAAGTGTGGAAAAATACTTGGACGAATGTAAAGAAGAAGATAAACGAAGCAATGCAAAAGAAGAAAGTAAAGATAAGGAATAGAAAGAGAGGAAAAGAGTGTAAAAGAGAGATGAGAAGGAAGGTGACAAAGTTTATGAAAGGAAAATACAGTAGAGAAGCTCTTATGGAGGAAAAAAGGCATTCAAATAGAGGTGCAAACAAAGAAAGGAAAGATACGAAGAAGAAGAAATGGTGAAAATCAAGAAGATCAAAACAGAACAAGAAGCGTGGAAATACATAAATAAATATAGAAGAAGAAGAGAGAAAATAGATGAAGATTATATGAAATAAGCGAGGAAGAGTGGAAAAATCATTTTATGGAAATTTTAGAAGGAACAGAGCACAAAGAGGGCAGGAAAAAAGAGGAGCATCGAGCAGAAGAGAAAATAATGGAGGAGAGAGAAGATAATATATAGAGAAGGAAGAGGAAGAGGATATACAAACTAAGAAACTTGAAGGAGAAGAAAGCAATGGGGGAAGGCGGGTTAGAAAATGAAGTATGGAAGTATGCACCGAAGGAAGTGGGTGAAGCGTTATGGGCTCTGTTAAGGAAAATATGGAATGGGGTGGGGATACCAGAAGATTGGAAAAAAGGAGCAAATATGTCCGATATATAAAAAGAGGGACAAGAGAGCAGGGAAGGGTTACAGAAAAGTAACATTAATGGATACAGCATACAAGATCTGTGCAGGGATACTGCACGAACGACTGAAGGCAGAGATTGAAAACAAACTGAAAGAGAGCCAATTCGGATTCAGAAAAGAAAGACGCGGTATTTGTGATAAACCATATCATAGACAAACAGTTGAGTAGAGAAAAAGAAAAACTACATGCCTGCTTTGCGGACTTAAAAGCGGCGTTCGACAGGCTAAACAGAAAGAAATTGGAGGAGAAAATGAGAAAAATGGGGATTAACGAAAACTTAACCAGAAGGATTAAAGAGATATACGCAGAAACAAAGAATGTGGTAAGAATCAAGAATAACAACACAAAAGAATTTTGGACAGTGAGGGGAGTCAGACAAGGATGCCCGTTGAGCCCTACGTTATTTAACATCTACGTGGCGGGGCTGGAAGAAGAATTAAGGAAAGGACAAGTCGGGGGGGGGCATAGTGGTAGGAGAAAGAAAGGTATGGTCATTGACATATGCAGACGATATTGTGCTGATGGTTGATAGAGAGGAGAAGCTAAAGGAAATGCTAAAGAGATTCGAAATATTTTTAAAGGAAACCGAATTGGAACTGAGCACGAAAAAGGCCAAGAGTGTAGTTTTCGAAAAAAACGAAAGAACAAGAGGAGACAAAGAAAATGGAAATGGGGAGAACGAGAATTAGAAGAAGTGGACGAGATAAGATACCTAGGGTACATACTACTGAAAAAACGGTAGTGATGAGAAACACATAGAAGACAGGAAAAAGAGAGCAAGAATAGCAATGAAGAAAACATGGAGCGTGGAAGAAAAAATTTCCAAACAGGACAACAAGAGGAGAATGAAGATGTTTGGAACGCTGGTAGAGAACGTGGCGCTGTTTGGAGCATATGTATGAGGCTGGAACATGGAAGGAAGGCTGGATAGAATACAAAGAAGATATGTGAAATGGAGCTTAGGTTTAGATATGACAACACCGAATTATATATCGATAGAAGAATGTAAGCTAACAGAAATCAAAGAAAAAGTATTTGGAAGAGCAGCAAGGTATGAAGGGAAAGCCATAAAGTCAAAAAAGGAACTAGTAAAGAAGTGCATAAAGGAAAGAGAGAGAAACTGGGGAAATGGCTAATAACGGAAAAGAGCAAGAAAGAGAAAGAAGGGACTAGAAAGGATGAGAAATGGAGGGACACAGATGGAAGTAAGAGAAGAGCAAGAAAAGATGACACTAGACCAAATTATAGAAGAAAGGAGAAAGAGAGAAGCAGAAGAGAGGGGGGAAAGGATAAGGGAATCAAAGTATGACAAACATTATAGAAAAATCGCCAAAGAAGAGTTAGCAAAATACTTAGAAGGGAGGATGAAGTGGAAGGACAGAAAAATATTAGCAAGATTCAGATGTGGAAACGAGACTAAATCAAGGGAATACTGGAAAGAAGAGGGAGAAAAAGGATGCAAGCTATGTAAAAAGAAAGAAGAAGACCTGAGACACGTAATAGAAGAATGAGAAATAACAGGAGAACCAAGGGACACAGAAAATAATAACAACATCAACAACAACAACAACAATAATAATGATAATGATGATGATAGTTATCCTTACTCATCCTCAATTATTAACAAATCACACACCTATACATTCTAATTAAAACGTTAAAAACCCTCCTTAATTTATTTTGTTTTTTTTTTATTATGGGTAATAGCACAGAAATCCCCATGCTATAGTAATTAGCAAATGATACAAAAATGTAAGTATTTGTAGAAACAAATAAGAACGTTTAATAAAGGAAAAATTAAAAAGAAAATGATAGATACTTCTACCTCTCAGAGGGATCAAGCAAAAGGACCAAACGCATCGAGATCTACAGTAAGACACGGTAAACCGGCCTATCCTGTTCAATATCCATGTTTAGTGTCCTATTATAAATGTATGGCATGAACAAGAACGGCAATCAAAATAATAAATCAGCAATAGCATTCGTAAATGATATGTTAATTACATCAGAAACAATAAACCGTGACAAATAAAAATCCAGCTGCAAGACCTAGTCAAGAAAGTAGAAAATTACGCTTTCCAACACGGAAGCTAAGAATCTACACCCATAAATGTGAAACAATCTCGTTCAGTCCATATATTTCAAAAACTTCAAAAGCAAAGTACGACGTGAGAATAAATTCGAAAATATTCTTCCATACAACAGAAAATATCAACGGAAAATTTTCCGATGCAAACAAAGTTAGATGCTTCGGAGTCCATCTAAACTTCGGGTTAAATCACAACGACAACATAAAGACACAGTTATAGAAAGCAGATAAATTCTTCTTATACCTCATAAGACTACCTTACTCGAAAGATTCGCACAGATCAATAAAACTTCACTGCTACAAAACACTAATTAGACCAACCATTCTAATGTATGGTCGTTAAATCTGTTTCAATGTAAGTGTCAACGCCACGGAAAAATTAAGAATCATTGAAAGAAAATACATCACAGCATGTTTAGGAATATATAGATTGCCAGAATTGAAATTTAGCAAATATAGCAAATCACAAGCTATACGAAGAGCCCAAATTAATCCATATCGATTCTTCATTCTTAAATTAGTCAGACCACTGGTCAAAGATACACAAAATAATCATAAACTTCATCGTCGCCCACAATCTATAGTCAAACCCGTTATACCATAAACACATTCAAAAAACAGGTTATTTCCCCCCGGAATCCTTCACCTGTTTAGATAGCGTGAAATTAATCCAAAACAATAATAACTTAGCATTATTCTATCACTACAGCAGAAACGTAATAATAAAAAATACTGTACGATAGCGACATAGACCATAAGGATAGCAATATAAGACTTATGTATAAATTGTCAACCGTAGATTTAAGTGAGACACTCAAAGACAATAAAGATAAATATTGGTGGCTAACCACCGTAGAAAATTAAATTATAGCGATAAGAAAACCGTATGTTTAGTTAGTAAATGAACCAAAGATTGTAAGCAAAGATCACAAAAGAACAATGCAAATGTCACGTAAACTTGAGGGTTAGAGGATAAAATAAAATAGCTGAGTCGTAACACAACTATTAATTTTGTTTTCATTAATCTTTATTATGAATTCAGCAATCACAATGAAATACACACTGAATTAACACACACAAATCACAATTCACTCCAATCACCTTATGTAAAACCTAGTTACACTGATACGTTAAGTACGCGACTGTTATAAGGATAGAGACCGGTAAAGATATGTTGACTATTCTAAGGATACGGAATAAGTGAAGTTTTACTGACGATACTGTGTCTGGGGAAAGCTAGGGATGGGTGTGTCTAAGGACACGGGACTATCGGACTTGTTGATGATAATTTTGGTTAAGGAAGTGAGGGTAGTAGACATCTTTCTCCGATTGGATAATAAGACGGTTGGTGGACCAGGAAGGGTTTTAGCCGCCCTCGTGAGAAAGTTGCTAACGCAACATACCAGACGCGAGGAAAACCTACTTTCCCTGTTAACCCGTAGTAAACAATAAACGTAAAAGGAAATCTAAGACAAGAGATACTCGCTTGGCCTGAAGGACCTTAACTATGAAAATTCCAAGACCCCTGGTGGGTACTTAAGACTACTGAGGGCACGCGCCAAGAATGTGCAGACATCTGGGCGCCATCCTGCCCGCGGTGTGTGGCCTGGTCTCTGATGTGAATTGACGTTATACAAACACAGTTAAATTAAGAAAATGTTCCCTGCAATTGTGTAATCATATATACGTAATTATATATCTCATACGTTTATTCTCTTTCTTCCCCCTCCTAAAATGTCAGCGATCCATAATACAATATCGGGCCTCCCTATACTAGTTTGTAAGTTCATAGTCTAAGGAATGGTTACATTGTAAGTCAATAAATGGTAGTATGAAGTGCAACGTTTATGTGAGCACCTATACTAGGCGTACATTACGCAAACATTAAAAACTTCCCACAAGCTGAGACCCTCAACTCATAAATCAAATTCTTTTTATTTTTGATTCATTGTAGTAAATGAAATCATTTACCAACATATTTGTCACACTTTTCTCATTCAGATAAGACCAAGCACGATATAATTTGGAGCATATTTGCTTACTGAGTAAATGATAATTAAATACATATCAATAAGTAAATCTAACATCACAAATATATTAGTAAAAGTTTAATTTTGGAAAAGTTAGAAATAAAAAAGTTTTACTTTTGATTCAGCACATAGATACATTGTCTCCGCGCTATCTGCCACTGGACCATATTACACCACCACAAAATATCCCGAAGTTCTTGTTGGACTCAACGGGTATAACATCGCATATACTTTGCATATTTACTGCATAGACCTCCGCAGTTTATTTAATTTTTTATAATCATTGTAACAAAAGTTAGTGTTATAATTTCATTTTATTGCAGCATAAGTCCAGTTTTTGTGTGTGCAATAAAATATTGTTATACTACTATCACCAGGAACGATGTGTAAAAGTACACTTACAAGAAAAGATAAAAATTTATTTCACAGTTATACTTAAATGTGGCATAAAGAGTAATATCTGAAAGAAAATTTCAGAAACATTGATTTCCAGAATTATTTCATTACTTTCCACATACAGTTGTCAATATCCACAGTTGGCTGAATCCCACATGTAGAGTGTAATAAAAGAAGAACAAGACAATACGATAAAATGTTGTAAGAAGCAAGAAATTCTAACAGTGAAATAAATAAAAAAACAGAAAAAGATAAAACAGATAATAGGAAACTACAACGGAACAAAGAAAGCTCAAGAAAGTAGACAGTTACAACTAAAATGGCAGAGGAAAGAAACACAAGAGGAAAATTAAAAAAACACATCATAAACAGCAAAATGGCAACAAAAGACAAAGAATAGATAACAACAAGTATAAACAAAGGAAATATAGTTGTGAACACAGGGAATAAAGGCATGAAATTTGAAATCCTGAAAAAGATAGATGTGTTTAGGGAAATGAGAAATTTTTTTTTTATTTATTTGTTGAAATTACAATCAATTCTCGCGTTGAGAAGAAATGAGAAATATGAAAGACAAATTAAAGGAGATAAGAAAGGCAAATAATATATTTAGTTACACCTAATACAAGATGTTAAGCTAGAGAAAAATAACAGGAGATAAGGAAATAAAATGGATAGAAAAAAGAAGAAAACTTGAAACTACAAGATAAGATAGATGAACTCGAAGGGATGACGATAAATTAAAAGTGATAAATGAAGCGGAATATATTCAAGAGATAAAAACAAAACACCATTAAAAGCTGCAACAGTTATACTTTCAGACCAGAAGAATAAGATGAGAGTATAAGTAAATGAAAAGATATGGAACATTTAAGGACATTAGATATAGCATTCCAAAGAAAGGACAAGATCATACATGATCTATCACAAACGCTATCATACTTTGAGAAAAATATATTTTTTATCTTTCTTAAAATCCTTTTTAAGAAGGAAAAATGATTTGAAACAAGTACAAAAGAAACTTTCAATCATTTTTCTTGCCTTAAATCGCAGTGTAAAAATAAAGATGAAAAAAATGTTATAGCGGATTGTAAAGACAATACAATGAACGAGCATACCTTGTTGTCGCGAATTGAAACGTTGCTCGTCACCGTGCGTGTCTGATTTGACGTGTAAGACATTTCCTTGCGGAAGTTGACCCTCTAGTTGTTGGCGCGAGGTTCGCCGCTAACGGTTGCTGCGATGATGATGTGATCATGTGGCACTGTATGATTTACTGCTGTATCTCTGTTCACTTGATCGTCCAATGCTCGTGATCCGGCTCGAAGGACCAAATGTTACGACCGTTCGCGTAGAGACGCGATCGCGAGGGAAACGTGTGAGCGGGAGACGTAAATTTTTGCTACGATTATGATAATCGACGCCGCGAATTAATCGTTCCCCTGTTTCGTTTAGAATAACAGAGATAGTTCAAATGATTTTAACTTTGAATTAACACAGTTGATATAAACGTGTATATTTAACGATATTTAAAGTTATAATGAATACGTCACAAATGATTTAACGATGATACAATTAGTTTGTTACAGTAATTTGACCCGATTTTATGATATTTCTCGATGTATTCGTTAGACTAAGCGACTTTGATTTTATTCGTCTGAACCTTTCGATGCATCCCGTTTGAATTCTCATTTGCCACTGACTGCCCTTCCATTTTGTCCTTTGTCTTCTCTGAGATACGACCCCCACTACGCTCGGATCACGCCACCGTTCGCGCCTATGATCACGTATACCAGCTTCTTTCTTTATGCGGATAAAATAACGCACCGAAGGCGAATAGATGTTTCTGGAACTCGCTGCTTGACGACAACTATGCGTTTATCGCTACTTTGTGTATATCTCGACGGTCATGTAAGACGATCTGTTTGCGACGGTTAGGAACACGGCCTACAGTAAGCCTTGGGGCGTAATAAACGGTGAGAATAGAATAATCTACAGGATTATCAACGGTGAAGTATATAAATATACTAACGTCTCAGAAAACATAATTGAAGTGAGTTGCTTAGATATGAAATTATTGTTAATAACTAAAAGAATAATAGTACAAGTTAGATTAGCAGAGAGACAAACGTGATTGTGCAGTGAGTCTAGGAAACAGGATAAAATATAAAACAAATAAAAATGGAATATGCAATACGTCCTATCCAAGAAGATTGGATACCAACTAATACATAATAAAAGAATGTCCGCAATATTTGGAATTAAGAACAAAATTCTTAAAATAAACAACCACCATCTTTATGAACAGAGAAAATTGATTATTGAGACTAAAGAATTTTATTAAGAAACAACATGACGCTCAGAGCATAATAACTGAAGTTATAATAACCTGGGCACAACTCAAAAACTTAGCTATGACCCTTTTGTAATAACTAACAAACAAACATTTCAAACTTAATTAATTATAAACAAGCTACAGATAATTTGAAGTTGGATATGAATAAGCTTAATAACAAAATTACATAAATAGAATTTTTCTTATTTAAATGCGACAGTTCGTAGTACAAAACAAATTTTGTTCAGGAATAAGGTTTTCTGAAAATTTCCAGCGAAAATTTTTGCAAAAATTTCCTAAAGGAATTATAATCTATGAGATAAATGAAATAAAGATACAAAAACCAACTGATATTAAAAGAAGAATGATTATTTTACAAGATAATATGAAACTGTGTAAGGGATTACATATGTAACATATTGTCCCGATGTACACATATCTGCGAAGCGACTTACTACCCTGTATATTCCAGAAACTTCTTAGTTTGCCCCAGCCTTAGCAATTTGAAACTATTTTATTAAAATTAAGAATTTTCCACATTAGATCGAACGCACTTCTAATAGGTACCAAACAGTATATATATATATATATATAGCATATATAGCATATATATAGCATATATATATATATATATATAGCATATATATAGCAAGATTTTACGTATCTCTAAATTATTCACAGAAAATTAATACGGCACATAAATTAGACTTCGGATTGTAAATATTAAGAATAAATAACCGATACAGTCTCACAAAAATAGAAGGATAAAGATAGAGATAAGGGATCAAAAACAACAGTTATTTTTCAAATTTGTATGAAAAGCCCTTAAGAAAAAAAGTTCCTCCTTAAATTGAAAACAGTTATATGTATAGAAATCAAACTTGCGATAAAAGTAAAAAAGATAGAAAATAAGAAAATTGTATTTGTTTTTATGACTCACTTTGCATGTAGTATAATTTCCACTGCTATTTTAGCACAGAACAAATTTTTAGGTTAAAATTATTCATACAAAGCTAGTACGTAGTTGAATATTTTTTCATTTTATAAACATTCGTGTAAAATATTTACCTCACTAAACTAATCGTTCTTTATAGAAATTTCAGAAATCAACCTTCTAATAATCAAATTATGTTCTTCACTCATTAGATATTACCAATTAATGCTTGGTAGGCAAAAGAATTGTTTCAGTAAATGTCTATACAATGTGTATCACGTATCCGAAAGACGACTCAACTCAGACGATAACTGATTCCGCGACACTGTGAATCTGACGACAACAGACTAATGCTGTATAAATACAAATGACACTGTTATTTTGCGGCATGCTTGTAAAGTCTAGACGTGATTCTATTGTTAGCTTTTCATGATTGTACTACAAATTTTAGACTGATTAAATAAATATCTAATAACGGTTTTAACGCGTTCACTGTCACGCGTGTTTTCAAAGAAATCTCTGTCAGGCCTAACGAAATTAAAAGATATTTCGCATTGTCCATAATAATGGCACAGGTAAAAAAAAACCAAGAATACAAATGAATTGGTCGAAGAGGGCTATTATCGAAACGCCGATATTTAGAAAACCAATGCCCTTGAAAAGATATTTGCAAATTACAAGGTGTTTGCATTTCGCAAACAATAATCTGCTTGCCAATACAGATAAATTGAGCAAGATTAAACCTGTGATCAATTTTTTGAACTAAAAATTTAAAGAAATATATATAATGAAAGAAGACATTGCTATTGATGAATCGCTCATGAAATTCAAGGGGCGCCTATCTTATAGGCAATTTAACCCATCAAAAAGGACAAGTTGTGGCGTTAAATTTTATGAATTGTGTGAGTCCGATTCAGGCTATTGCTATGAATTTAAAATACAGGGTGGTTGGTAACTGGTGGTACAAGCGGAAAGGGGGTGATTCTACGCAAAAAAAGAAGTCGAAAATATACAACAAAAATTTGTTTTCTTTTTTTTTTTAATTTTTCCATTGAGACAACAATCTACAGTGAGATCCGTTATAACGAGAGGTGATAAAGTGCACGCGTACCAAGTTCAAAGTCGATTTTCTCGAAAACAAAGCCTCTGTATTTTCGACCAATCGCGGGGAGACGCAATCGCGAGGAGAGACGTCAACGGAAGTGGTAAATTCCCGTTACGATTATAACAATCGACACCACGAATTGATCGATCCCCTGATTTCGGTTAGGATAATAGGGGTGATTCAGCTAGTATAACACTGTGGTTCACAGAATTATAAATTATATATTTCCAACACTTAAATTACACTGTTGAGTAGGTATAAATAGATAACAACTTGTCGCACGACGATAAGATAAATATGCACACTAGAGCAAGGCTTTTATAATTGAATTTAGTATGTTAGTGGACGTAGCACTGTAGGATATTTAATAGAAAAGATCTCTATTAAGTAGCGTTGTGCTTAGACTTAGACGTTAGGCGTTAGATTTTGTACTGTTGTTGACTTTTCTAGTGTAGACTGTTCTAGTGTAGAACAAGTAGAGTAGAGTGATGATGCTGTGTCGGAGGAAAGCTAGCAATGGGTGTGTCTAGCGCACGGGACCATCGGATTTGTTCATGACATTTTTGGCCAGGAAAGTGAGGGCAGTATACATTGCTCCTGATTGGATAAACGAAGGTTGGTGGACTAGGAAGGGTCTTAGCCGCCCTCGATAGAAAGTTGCTAGTGGGAAGCATCGTACGTGAGAAAAACTAACTTTCCCGTGTCAAGCCGTAGTATACAATACTCTTAAAAGTAGCGATTTAGAAAAAAGATATTTGTTGGGTCTGAAGGGCCTTAGCTAGAAAATTCCTTAGATTTACGATGGGTCCTTAAGACTATTGAGGGTACGCAGCAAGGATGAGCGGACATCTGGTTTCTGTCTGGCTCGCGGTGTATGGCCTGGTCTAGGTAGAGAGTCGCTCGACGTAACAGCCTCAAACGAAAAATTTTTATTATATATTTCCGACTTCTTTTTTCATAATGTACATGATAGTTTTGGAGAAATATTAAATATTAAAAATTGCAAAAATTTTTAACGGTACAACCCGAAGAGACGAATCGTGTGTATTCATTTGTTGTACGAATCGGATAATTTGGAATAATTTCCTGTCTTACTTATGATAAGTCTTGGTGTTTGGAACAGGAACCGAGAAACCGTTCTATTTGCCGATTGGCAATCTCCAGACAGTTGTTGGTCTTTCACAGACAGTTCTTTAAACTAGCAAAGAGCGTCGGCCGTTAATTTTTTAAACTTCCGCGTCTGGCTTTAACTTTCTATATAACAATCCTTTAAACGGTTTAAACGTTTGCGTATTCCGGAAAATTTAGAGGAATCAACGAAAAAGGAGCACGCAGGGGCATAAATCAGCGAGCCGTGCCCGGTTCGCGTCATTGCAAAGTATTCGGTCATTGCCGAATCATCTGTCATCTGCGGTTGAACAATTAGAAAAGTTCTAAATGCCTATTTGCCTTCACTCCTTGTAATCCTTGACTAGATTTCATAGACGCGCTCGGTATATCTGATTATAATCATTTCTCGTGTATTGTTTCATTATTGAATTTTGTTTTAAATAAATTTTGATTATGAAATTGCGACGTCGTGAGTGGCGAGATCATTTCTCGCCAGTTTTAACTCTCCGTTTAGCGTATCGTCGAAGCTCTGACGTGTCCGTCCACGAAAAAATTTCTAACATGTACTATAAAAAACATGCATTCTTTGAATAGAAAATAGTATAGTACCTGATTACTGTTTCCGAACGAGTGGCCTTTTTGCGCATGTAACACAAACACCAGACGATTGGTCCAAACACCTAGAGACAGCGCAGAGGTATTTGAACGCAACCCCCAGCAAAAGTACGAATGTTACTCCGTTCCAGCTGTTGTTTGGAACGCGGATGAGAATGCGGGATGATCCGCAGATCAGGCAGCTGATCGAAGACGAGTGGGCCGCGATGTTCCAGGAGAAGCGAGATCAGTTGCGCGTATCAGCAAAGAAACGGATCGAGGAGATTCAAGCTGAAAACAGGCGGACGTTTAACCAGAGACGTAATGAGGCGACAACATACAAGACGGGAGAACTAGTGGCAATCGAGAGGACGCAGGGCGGTTCTGAGCTAAAGCTGCAGTCGAAGTTCCTTGGGCCGTACCGCGTGGTGAAAGTTTTGGGGAATGACCGTTACATGGCACAAAGAGAAGGCGAACACGAAGGGCCGCGAACGACCTCCACGGCGGCTGATCACATGAAATGGTGGGACGCTGTTGTAACCTCAATGCACATCAGAGACCAGGCCACACACCGCGGGCAGGATGGCGCCCAGATGTCTGCACATCCTTGGCGCGTGCCCTCAGTAGTCCTAAGTACCCACCAGGGGTCTTGGAATTTTCATAGTTAAGGTCCTTCAGGCCAAGCGAGTATCTCTTGTCTTAGATTTCCTTTTACGTTTATTGTTTACTACGGGTTAACAGGGAAAGTAGGTTTTCCTCGCGTCTGCTATGTTGCGTTAGCAACTTTCTCACGAGGGCGGCTAAACCCCTTCCTGGTCCACCAACCGTCTTATTATCCAATCGGAGACGGTGTCTACTGCCCTCACTTCCTTAACCAAAATTGTCATCAACGAATCCGATAGTCCTGTGTCCTTAGACACACTCACCCCTAGCCTTTCTCAGACATAGTATCGCTAGAAAAACTCACTTATTCTGTATCCTTAGAATAGTCAATATATCTATACCGGTCTCTATCCTTATAACAATCGCGTACTTAACGTATTGTTGTAACTGAATCTTACATAACGTGGTTGGAGTGAGTTGTGATTTATGTTAATTCAGTGTGTGTTACATTGTGATTGTTGAATTAATAATAAAGTTTAATTAAAACAAAGTTAATAGTTGTGTTACGACTTAGCTATTTTATTTTCACCAATCAACCCCAAAAATTACGTGACACTGTCGTAGTCATCGACGCGAGTGAAACTAGCGAAGATGAGCACATCTGAGGGCAGATGTGATTGCCAGTACGGCAGAGTGTAGTATCTTGGACGAAGGGTCTAGCGAGAGGGGGGGGCGTGCGAATTGTAAACAAGCGGTTGCTGAGAATGTGCGTGGTGCGGCTAAAACAAAAGATATAAGGTTAAGACAAAAGACAGGGGGTTGCTAAGGGACGATAAACGAATTAACAGCAATATGAATTGAGAGGCCAGAGAGTGCGGGTTGCGTTGTTGAGATAGTGTTGTTAGCGTTGTGAAGAGAGAGTTGAATCTGTGTTGACGAGAGTTGTTAATTAATTATCTAGTTGTCTTAATTATAATACGTTTTTGCGATTAGTTCATGTTAAATAATCATTGTTTTCTGTTTAATTAACATCTGTTTAATCAATTTATTATTAATAAACTAATTATAATAGTTTACGATACTACAATATATTTAAATCAATGACTTTATGTACATCTGTATCAAAAAACTGTATCAAAATCATTCACGTATATAGTGAAATCATTGACGTTGATATTTGTATTAAAAATCATCTTATATAGACATATAAAGTGATTCAGATAATATGGGAAGTACGGAGGCCAATTCACCACACTAAAACGAGGAGAATGGTCTATATAAACATTTACCCAATATAACCGGGGTTTCGAATGACAGCTTATTTTGTGTTGTAGCATGTAATTTTTCACAGAAATGCGACGGAATTGGTGGTTGGTTTAGCGCTTTTTTACGTTGTTTGAGTATCATGTAAACATTGTGTTATGTTAACGTACAAGCTACATTCACTGAATCAGAGTCTGTATGGGAAACGATTTTCGAATCGCCGTTTGCTTGAGAGGAAAATGTTACAAATAATAAACGAGCGTTTTTGAAATACCCGGTCTTAGAGGAAGCTTACAACAAAAGGAAATGCGCGTGTCGGTAAAAGTGTTAGACAAGAACGAGGTTAAGCAGTACGTCGGGGGGGGGGAGAAAAAGAGGAAAGTAAAAAGTGATATGCAGCTTGGTAGAGGTTCAGAAGAAAAGTCTGAGGAAATTATGAAAGGAAAATGTCTGACATAAAATGTGATGATTAAGAAAAGAGTGGGGCATGAAACATGTTATATAAAATATATCTTATATGTTCTATTTTGGTTCATATATATGTCGGAGATAAAAGAACATCGGTGCCTTCCCTTTGGAACTTCAGGAAAATCCCTTAACACCGTAATCTAGATTCTATCATAGGCATAATTAAACAATTGTCGTCTTTTAATCCGATTGTATTTGTTCGAGATTTGTAATAATGAGCTTGGGCTCGAGGCGACAGCCAGTCGCCGAACGTAGCTGCGAACACGGGATGAACGCTTTGTCTAACAAAGGTATGGAGTAATTCTATAGCTCTCCTTAAAAGAAATATTTGTGGCGGCACGCGACAGTAAACATTCCAACGGTTTCTGTCCCCTGGCTCGCCACACGCAGACCCTATTCTTCGAGTAAGATGATTGCCAGATGTCGATGCGTCTCCGCAGTACATGTTCAGCTAGCCTGAGGAGCCGCTATAAATCTTAGGATTTAGTTAACTAAAGTCCTTCAAACAAACAGTCTTTGTCCCAGCTACGGGAAGATAGGAGAGACCTATTTTTCAACGAACGGCGTCTCCAACTAGCAACATTCCCTCGAGGGCGGCTAGCATCTTTTTCTAACCACCAATATGGAAATTGACCAATTAGCAGCAACGTCAATTTCCCTTACTTTCTGAACGAAGGCTATCCTCGACAAATCCGATGATCTCGTGTCCTTAGACACGCCCCATCATAGTTTTTCTCTGTGGCATCATCGGGACGGAAATTCATTCTTTCTTGCGATCTCATCGACGAAAAGAGTAACCTCATACGACCTGTGAATATTACGCGTTTTATTAAGAAAGAGTCCGACTTAGATTTTGTGAGCCCGTACATCTACTATCCCGTTGACCGCGGATTCGTTATTGCACTTAGGATCATTGTCATTAGTTTCTCGAGTATCTAATTACCACGGTTACTTGTCCGATTCTATAATAATCGCAGTTGCACTAGTCAATGTCTTCCCTATTGCACAACGACAATGTGTAATCCAAATGAAGATTCGTTTCACGCCCCTAACCCTAATTCTAATGTAAACCCGACATTTATAATGTAAAAAATGTATATGTAATACAAAAAGAATGTAGAATATAGGTACTAATGTTTAATCTGATTTTCTGTAATTTTGACAGTTTTGTAATCTTTTATTTTTATATTTTTATATTTTCTATATCTTTGTGCTCTTGTATTTTTTATAAAATTCTATATTCAAGTAACCGTATAAAAAGGATACGAAAAGTATGGAATGGCAATGCATGTAACGGTACGTGAATGTTACGCGTGCGCAAGATAACCAGGAGAGGTTGTATAGGAATCAAGAGGTCGTTGGACAAAGAGAACGTTTTTTAGCATTACGTTATGTTTAAGACATTCATATATTCTGCAGATATTAGTTCCTATCAGTGTACCCACGTCGTTATTAACAAGATGTTTATGTATTTCCATTATCTTTGTTCTAAAATTCACTGTTATTTTGGGAATTTGTTAAAAAATCTCTTAATCCTTTTAGGAGATGTATGACTCTAAACTGAGATCTAAACTCAGATCACAGGTTTTTTTTTATTTTATAGATTAGATTCACAATTTGTCCTGTTTGGACATTTGGTAGAATTTTTTAGCTGTTAGATTATTATGTGGGTAGCTACCCCCAGTGGAATACCATCTTCGTGTTTGTTTGGTTGTGTCCTTTGTGAGGTCTGCTGGGTATTTCCCTTTCAGCCTTCTATCCATGTTTGAGGTGTTGATCGTTTCCGCAGCTAGCCAGTTACTAGTGACGATGGTCTCAGGCCCGATAACGAATCCGCGGCCAACGGGATCACAAAGAACGTGTCGGAGATGAAAGGAAAACCGGAGCCTTCCCTTTGCAATTTTGCGAGAGTCTTCTGGTGCTTTAGCCTGGGTTTTGTCATAGCTGTAATTAAGCAATTGTTGTCATTTGTAATTGTTCGATATATGTGATGGCGAGGGTGGGTTCGAGGTGGCAGCTGGTCGCCGAGCGTAGCCGCGGTCACGGGATAAACGTTTTGCCTGACGAAGGTGTGGATCGGTTGTATTGTTCTCCCTAGAAATCACATAGAATTGTACTTTGGAGATGTCGATATAATGGGACACACGTTGTATTAGGAATCAGACTCCAGACAGAGGCTGCCTAGCAACGACGTTTGGATCTTTCTCGATGCTTCCAAAGAGTATACAACAAACTCTTGGCAGAGTCTGCCTAGCAGCGGCGATTGGAAGCTTCTCGATGCCTCCAGCGAGCATATAACGAACAAAATGCAGTCGTACAGCGAAAAAGATTTTCATCAGATATTCATTCGTGTGATCGCCTTGGAAAGTGATACATCGAGCAATTTACCGAGTGCCTCCGCAATCGTATTTTTTTTTGTGTTTAAATTATTCTACGCATAGTAAAGAGTTATCCCGTTGACCGTGGATTCGTTTGGAATCATTAGTTAAACTTATCATTTGTTAATCTTATCATTCATTAAACTCAATATTCATAATATTTTGTAAAATCTTGTATATACGCGTAAATATAATCTCTGTTTCATAAAACGATGGCTAATTCAAACGAAGAATCGTTACACGCCTTAAATTCTAATGTTAACCCGACATATATATATATATATATATATATAATATTTTAAAATATTAATAAAAATAATAATATTACTATAAATATTTAATTATCTATAAAATTAAATTATAAAATATTAATACTTAAATATTCTACCCTTTATTTTTAAATTGTTTAATATACAATTCTTTTTATTTTGAAAAAATGGAAATTACTATAATATAAATTGTATAATATATAATTTAAAAATTTTTTATTTATGATATATATATATATTAAATTATAAAATATCAAAAATTTTAATTATATATTAATATAAATAAAAAATATTAATGATACTATAAAATTAAAAATATTAAAAATTTTAAGATTGTATTTTTAATATTAATAAAAAACTATTAATAATATTACTATAAATATTTTATTTATAATATTTAAATAAATATAATTATTAAATTATAAAAATATTAAAAATTTTAATTTAATATATATATATTATTTATTCATTAATACGTTCATGCTGTAATACACGAACATATGCGTTACTCTGCTACTCACGATGCATCGTAACAAGTATGCATTTTTGTATGAAAAACCGTTTATTTTCATTTTATGTTCGTTTTTAAAGTCAGATGCGATACGAAATAACGTCAGTGTTGTTTTCTGGCTGCTCGCGAACATATGATATCTATTCCATTTTCAAATTGATTTTATCTACACGTTAAAGCGAGCTGTGGAATAAATCAAACTTGCTCAAGCCTGCTTGAATCTCTGTATCATTGTATCATAATGTGAGAACTTTCACAAGCCTAAATCTTGGCAGTCTGACGATCGAGAATATTGCTATCGGAAGAATCGCTCTCATCCGTAAACAAGATATTTCCAAGGATTGCGTTATAATTTTCTTAGCGGCGAACCATCGAATATTCGTCAAACGACATAATTTCGCACACGGCGAACCTTATAACGTACACCTTTTTGGCGTATTATTTTTCTCACTTTTTTTTTTTTTTTTTATTAACGTGGAGGACACCAGGTCGCTTCTGGGAAAAAGCGGCGTGGTAGTGGCGGACGCCAACGGACTAAAACCTCCATGATGACCGTCCCGGCAGCGATCTAGAGGGTGAGGGAACTGGTGTGAGGGATACCCCCCCCCGCGCTCAATACACCCCCTAATGGAGCGATATGCGGCCACGTCACTAATAAAATCAAACGAAACTGTAGTAATTAATAAAAACTTGGCTAGTAGTATAGGAAAAAATAATGAACCTAAATTTACATCACGGTCGCCAATAACTCTGCAGGAGGAGGTTCAGCAGCTGAATCAAGCGATTGGACTCACCGAGTTCGAAGAATTATTCGCAGAAGATGAGCCATCCCGTGAAAGGGAAATGTCTAATAGAAACATGACGAAACAGGACATTCAAAATGAAATGAAGAAAAATGTACCCGTAAGAAGGAGAATCGAGGCCTTTGAAAAAGAAAAAATTTCAGAAAAAGCCATTGTTCAAAAACTGGCACGAAGATCTGTCGAAAAAGCAAAAAAAATCTTATTAGCGAAACAAAAGAAGGAGACTCAGATGATGACATCGCAGGTAACATTACAAACAGTATCAAAGTATTCTTCTGTTATAAAAACACAAGCTATTATTCATTCGATATTTTATCCAAAATATAGCTTCAAACAGCAAGGTCCACTTCTGTTTTGCACAGTAAACCTGACGACGACACATCGGACGATAAAGCCAGACCAAGGCGTACAATTCCACATTAGGCGCAATGTAAGTGTTGTTTTACTTAATGAGTTAATAAACATTATAATGCATGGAGTACTCGAATTTTTATCAATTTTAGCGTACATACGCGAAAATGAACTTGCAATGCAACGATAAATTCCGAAGAAAGCAGTCTATAAATTCTTTGATAGAAGAATGTGCACACCAGATTTAACTGAAATGTTTGAAAATATAGATAGGAGTAGATTACAACGCACGTCCAGTGCAATATGGAAGACATCACCGCGTTATTCCATGATGGAAAACGAATAGAAGTTATAATTTGTTAAACTGAATGTTGTTGATTTCAAATTGTGCCTTAGAGCAGGAATACTTGCCATACCTTGCGTGTAATATAAAAATGATGTTACATTGCAACTATCGTTAAAAGATGTATGTGTTCTTAAAATATACCAATGAACGTCAGACTATTTCACTTTTTATATTTTAGAATGATCATAGGCATATATTACTTTTATTATACTAATCAAATTTTACCATTTTTTCTTATTTATATGTATCTTCTTAAGAATTAATAAATAAACCAATTAATAAATAATTGTTTTGGTACGACTTTTTAATGAGAAGTAAATTTTATTAGATTTGCCTTATTATCACTGTCGTGTAATAATTCGCGAGATACGCGTGATATAATTCGCACGATTAAATAGCACTGGTGATTTCGTCTCTTCGTGTAACGAGGAGGGTCTGGTAAATGGGTCGACCGTGGACGTTCAATCTTGTAAGAGAACAAACGGCGGCACCGTATCGTCGAGCATTTTTCTTTCGGTCAACAGCCATCCATTTTATATTTAGCACATTCGGTTGCGACGCTAAATTTTCGTTACACCACCAGTTGTTTCGTCTGAAATTCGCGTGACGTAAGTGCATTACACTCTCGCACCCGTCAGCCATTCTTGCGACCACTTCACGTGCGTTAACTCGATAATATTTCGTCTCTGTTACCTTGTCGCCGTTGCTGCTTGACATATCTCGCTTGCTGGACGACTGATCGATGAAAATTAAAACGGGACGCTGATCTACCGTATCGTTATTTTTGTGTCAGGTATTCTCTTTTTGCCGTTTCGGCGAATTATTTTCATTTCGAACTTTTTTAGTCTTATTGTTACGTCGATTCTTATATTTCAAGATCTAGTCTTGTACGTACGCTGGGGAGCGCTTTTATTTATTGATTCAACAAAGAATATCGTTGTAGGTGTCATACATGCGAGTAAAAGTAACGAAGTACGAGCAGTTTCACTGTAACATACTTCCTGATAATTTCTCGTTATTTATACCATAAGAAAGTATCAAAGAGGAACTCTTATCTCGAACGTGGATCTATTTGTCGATAATGCATGCGTGTAATACTCGAGTGTCGTTCATACAGCGTAAATATACGTGCAGATACGTAAACCTTTTATGATTTTTGTATCAAATGCAGACCTGCCATAATACTCGCAAGTGAAATATAATTCTACGAAAGAAAATGGAGCAAAAGAGTTTCGTTGGCAATATATTCTTCCTTTTTCATCACAAGTTTCCTCTTTGTTGTGCTTCTGTTACATTATAATCCTGTTAGATTTACGCGCACAAAATTTCACTTTGTTGCACTATATCTCATCATCGCCATCTGCCGAACACCTGTGAGAAACGCGGTTTACTTTGTCTCAAAGCGAGCAAACGTCTAATTTCACAAATTGGATTTTCATCAACAGCGAGAAGGGCATATGCGATGTAAAGGAGGCTGTAAGGGCGTCCTAGGGCTTACGGTGGTTGTCACGATGCCGGAAGTGGCGCCGAGCAGACACGTCAAGGGAGAATCAGAATCGCTATTGGGAAAACCATCACGAACATTTGTCCTTCGCGCCATCAAAATTCTATCTTCTGAGATATTTTTCGCGTTTCCGAGGTCATCGCCACTCTCCTTAACTTTGAAATTTGTATTAATTTGGAGAACCTTGCAAAAGTACGCAAATCTGCTACGATAGTCGGATAGAGAGTATCGGTAGAGATCTGTTCCTTTATAGTGAAACTCTCTCGGACAACTTAGATGCTACCAGATATCGATTCTCGCATCCAACCATTTCGTAATAAACGTTGATCATCCAAGAAATTTCTCAATTGTCATCCGTTAATTTCGCACAACTTTTGCTTTATTTTAGCTACGTGGGAACCTATTAGTGCGCAAATGTTACCCCGAAAATGTTACTCCTCTGTGCCAAATATCGTTCACGTGTATAATCAAAGTTGCATAAAACCGCGTACAATTGCATCAGGAAATTTCTAATAATTTGCTCGTCTCGCAGGACGAAAACAGGCTCACGAAGGATCTCTCTGTCCTGGCTATCGAATGTACCGCAAGCACGTAGTTTCAAGTGCCCGTTCTCTAGAAAATTCGAAACAATTTATGGTCGATGGTCGAGTGAACGGTGCAACGGTCGAGTCGGAAAGATCAGAAAGACAAATCGTCATAGTTCGAACAGACCGGGAAGCAGAAACGCACTTCCATGATCATTTGTATCGTTGCTCGATCTGTTGCTGCGCAATGACCGAGCAAGCTGTTGATTTTTCTTTTTCTGCGATGCTACTATACTCTACACTCTATGCTTTATACCATTCTTTTGCCCGCTATTTACCTTGTACGCGAACTTTTTATCGCTAGTGGATTGCAAAAATCCTTTTTTATCACGAATTTTACGTGACAATGCGTAGGTCAAGGTGGACGTAAGACAAAGGAAGGTGTAGATAAATAAGACAGGGTGTATTTAAAAATAATAAGTTATTTATTACAGTTTATTTAATATGTATACAGGCTATTCGTATTATAGCAGCGATAGCTAGTGTTAAATTAACAATGACAGTTTCTATCGTAGTTAATATTATATTGGTTATTGGCCATGACGAAGGCGAATTTTGATAGCCCTGGTCGAGGTCGGTGGTCTGGATCTATAACAAATAATACTATATTAATATAGCAAAGAAATGTCGTAAATAGCGATATCATTTGCAAGGCGATTCTTTTTGGGCATAGTGAAATTATGTTGATCAGTTTGTGGATATTAGGTTGAAATTAGATAATAAAGTTATAGATTTACCCGTTTTAAGGGATTGTTCAGGCGTCGTTAATTCACTGGATATGTCGCCCTGAAGCAGGATGTTTAAATTTTAGATCATATATTGTACTGATAGGAAGTATTTTATCGATACAATTATGAGTTTATTTGATTAAAATATCTAACGTAGTGTCTAGTCACCAAACGAATTAGTAGATCAGCCGTGAACAATGGCAGTAATTTGTATAATAACAAAGGATAAGCCAAATATAGCAGAATGACTCATCGGCTAGCGGGAGGTTGTGTCTAATTATCAAAAGCGAAAGAAATATGAAAGATCCTTTTTTGTAGGACTTGTTGACAATCAATGTCAACAATTTTTTCGTTTGGTCCATAGAATGTTTTGAGTGGGCTGTATTTCGACACACGACAAAATTGATAACGTAAATAAATCTTATATATTTGTTTCAAGAAATGATAGCTTGTTTGTGAGCGGTATCTTTAGACAGGTTGTTGAAAACTGGATGTTAATTCGGATTTTATATTTTCAATAACTTCGCATGAGTATTTTAGTCAAATCTAGCACGAATCGAACAGGTGAAAACAATCTATACGGCGTTCGTGCTGAGGTGGTATGGTGATAGGTGCGTAAGGAACTACTCTTGGTGTTTTTAACGAACAATAGTTTATTTAGAACTAATCAACAATCAGAGTTAACAATTAACAATTAACAATTACACTTAACAGACAACTGGTAACAACTAACAAATAACGATAGATACCGAGAGATCATTCGACGCGTTGCTATGCAAATAGTACCGAGGAGTTACACATTTAATGGCGTAAGACAGACTGCCTGTGCTTTTGTTTCGGATCGCGCAGATTCTTCCCTTCGTAGCCCATCGATATCCCCCACTAGCGTGCATTCATTAGATGTGCCGCCAGTGCTGGCACGTGTATGCTCTTCCGAGAATTCGGCGGAAAGAGTGTGAAGATATCGATGATACATTGGGCACGTCGGTGTTGCGCTTTGGCGGCGTCGCGCTTTGCATCCGGAGCCGTTGAAAAGTTCCGTGGCCCGTGCCGCCACAGTGCTTGGCAGGTTTTTATTTTGTTTACCTAGTGGATCGGTATGATAGAGTTCGAGACATGTGGAAAGTACGGCTTCCAGGCAAGCAGGGGCTGATTCAGCGCATTAAAATAAGAAGAAAATTTCGTATAAACGTTTTCGAGTAGACGCTTGCTTTGTGTCACAGTACTTTCTTACCTATCTTTAGAGAAATTACTCGAATCGACCAGTTCCAGTTTCTACGGAAACGCGAATGCGTCGCGTCATAGATCGTCCATCCTGTTCGAACAGCTTACACGAATTTGTCGAAAATTTTGATCGTCACGTCAACTAACGTTTTATAAGTAAGAGATTTTAAACGTCCCCGTATTTAATAATCGAACGGATTCGGATCCGAAGAGCATATTGGTCCGGAAATAAGGCCAGCACGATTTATCTATTTTCCAAGAAATCGTTCATCTGTGTAATGTTTAGCATCGCAAAATAAGCTATAAGCGGAACGTATGGTCATATTAGGCATATTATGTTATATAAAATTTTCTTCTTATTTCAGTATTCAGAATCAACCTCTGTCATATTTTCCACCTGTTCTGATTCACCTTGTATAATATATAAGAATGATAATTGCAAATATATTTGTATAATAGCTCTATGATAAGCGCTTAATAATACATACAGTGAACTTGTACAGAGTAACGTTTGCTGACTGTCGGAGGCACATTGTTGCTGTCTATGCAAAGACAAGTGCCCATTTCTTGTCGAAGAACTCCAGTCAATTCTAGCGTTTCACCCACATAAGTTTTCAACGCTGAAACATGAAAATATATAGTCGTTATTTTTTAGCTTTGCCTCTATTTGATCTTCATCTTATCTGCTTACGCGCTTAATAATAGAACTAGGTTTGGTCTACGTAAAAAGTAACTTCTTTTTATTAAGACTCATATTTATTAAGATTTAATAAGATACAATTTATTAAGATACATGTAACGAAAGGCAGGAAGTAGTAACATTTTAGGTGAATTTGCATGGATCGAATATGCTGATGTGTTTACGAATAAGAGAGTATTGATCGATAATTATTAAAGCCAATTGTTTGTGACATGGAAATAAGCAAAAGTCATTTTTAAGTTTAAAGATCTTTAGTTTAGTATTGAAATGTGTTTAATGTATTTTAGCAAAAGTAGATAAAATAGGAATATTAAAAAGTTGTGTTTTGAAGACAAAATTTGACAAAAATGATGCATATACAAATGCTATCTGTGGTCATTAATATATTTTTTCGTTATCGACAGAACATTTTCCCTTGATTTTATTGACATATTGGATTAATCACTTCTTTAAGTTACTCCTTGTTGAAACAACATCAAAATCGTATATTGTTTCATGCTAAAAAATCTACTAAATCCATTGACAGTGAAACGATATTTCGTATACGGTTCTTACAAGAATTATTATTATTTAAGACTTAGGAAAACGTATATACAGTAGCCACGCACACTGTGCGTATTTCTGGCGCGCGTTTCCGTTCAGTGACAGTACTTCGGCGGACTGGATTGCCGAAGCGAAAGGGTTAAAAAAATACGATAAAATCACATGTAGCTCTCTATTTGTCTAGTCGCTTTTGTAGCAATATCACTATGTCCTCTGACATACTTGAGGGTTCTTACAATTCACAAATTAAATGAACAACTGTGCAAGCGAAATCGCTGCTATAGAATCCCCGCTTCTGTAGAATCAGTCGTATAAATTTCAAAATTTAGTGTGTCGCCGGGATCAGCGTTATCCAAAGTACGCCACAGGAATAGAACATAAAGATATTTCTAAAAATTTGTTATTGCTGGTATGATATTGCTGAAATACAAGGCTGCAGTTTCTTAATGTCGTCAAAACATTCAGTTCTTTTTTGGTCAGTCACTTTTCGCGTGTGTCACGACTGGCATACTTCAAATCCGACGGACTGACGATAGAGATAAAGATGTGGCGGCACTCGGCGACAATGTATATCGCTGATGTGCCTAATGAACCATCAACATCCCAACGGTCCTTCCACCGAAGGTTCTAGAAGAAAGAGCACGTGGCAACGATCGCGGACGCCTAGCAAATGCATGGACGGTGGGGATGTTGAGGGATGACAAAAGAAAGTAATCGGATCCGATCGAAAGTAAAATCATAAGTGTCAGTCTTAGAAAGTCACGCCTAGAGTTCGGAAGTAGATTGTAAAGTGTATTGATGTTAGAAAAAAAATGAAGTTTTCTTTTTTTATTTTTTTACCTCAAATTCCTTTTTTATTTTGTTATTTTACGTGACACGTGCTTTGTATTGCTCTGTCGAATTTGAAAGTTTCTATTACGATAGCGGATGGTGCGAAAGACGCAAGTTTCTAGTATTTTAGAGATGTCTGAACGTCAGCTGCGTGATTATGTAACAAAAAATGGAGATATCCATTGAAATATTTTAACACGCAAGAGATTTCATGTTAAGACAATACACGCAAAGTAAATATACACGAATATAATAGTATATCCCTTTCGATGTCATTCGATTTTTGTGTCATTCATTTTTTCCCCGATATATTTGAGCGATTCGAGATAAACAGGATACACTTCTGAACAATTCCTCTCAAAAGTGGCAGGAATTAATATTTTTTCTACTGAAAACAAATAACTCTGGAAATATTGAAAATGTAAAAGAATAGGAAGCTTAAAATCCGTTCACTTGTCGATGCAATGAGCAGAACAATACATATTTGCGATAATAAGAAGAATATCTCTAATGATACTGTAGTATCGGGGAGAAGGGCCCAAGAAACGTCGAGCTAACTACAGACAATGTCGCGAGAGCCGAGGCGCTGTCGACTCCATCAATGCATTACCGGGTCCTTCAAGTAAATAGCCTTGCCGAAAAGACCTACGTGACCCTGGCTACGAGCGTCTGCAGAACACGTGTGCGGTGGGCCTAGCAAAAGACAATAGAGTGCTACAACGGCCAGAGAGTCAGTCGAGAAGCAGAGTGCGAGTTGAGCGGACACGGAGTGTGAGTTGGCGTGCGACGATATTGTAGTCGGTCCTTTTGTTATTGAATATCACTTATTAAAATACACTAAACTTTGAACTCTACCATCATCACTTGTCCTTACTCTAAGAAACCATCAGTTACTACAATACTTTTAATACATCAAAAGGAAAATACTATAAAAAGATTCGACGCGCTCTTTGAATACAGCTACTATCAAGATGTATAAACATTAGTACACATAATTAGCCTAGATCGTGTCGAAGTAGTAAGTACGTATGTAATTTTGACGAATTTTTAAATTCAAAATTCTTTTGAAATCACGTTTAAAATACAGTTATTCTTAGAATATGATTTAAAATATAATCTTCTTTCTACTTTTTGCGTAATTTATTACGTAAATCATTACTAAAGAAAGTTCCTTTCCAGTTGTGTTACAAAGTAATCCACTTTGTACACAGGTATGTAATAAATTGCCAGAAACTTTGGTGAGAACGAACATTTTATTAAAAAAAGTGACATCTTTCATGTATGATTTCCTCTTCAATCTAATATTTGCTTGGTAGTAGTATATCAAATATTTTTGAGCTAAAAGTAAGTAATAAATGTTCGGTAGGTTTATATGCGGAATGCATAAATAATTGTTATGAGTATTGAAAGTATTACATTTTTCTGTCTAAATCGTTTCGGTTCAATTTGGAAAATCTTATTCTGCGTGTGCAATTAATATCAGCAGCATGTCAACTCTAAAGTTTCGTATCACGAAAAGAGTTTATGTAAAAGACGAATAAGAGTTAAGTTTGACATCGAGTAAAGAAAACCCAATTTGAAATTGATCTAACAGTGTTTTTCTAAATTATTTCTAGGTATTGTTCAATTTGTTCTTTTCTCAATATTGTTGGATTTAATTAACGCAGCGTCATATTTACGCTAATATCTGTTTGTTAAGCATAATTTTAATATATAATAACATGATCTATAACTCTTTACAATTTATATTTTATCATGGCATATGTTTTAGAATATTCTCCGGCTTCTTGTAATTTTTATTCATACCTATTCCACGTGTATCATGTTCTCTTTATTAACTTGAAACGTTTTACACGCACAGGTGTACACGAGTACTATCAATTACACGTACATACAGAACTTCCTCAAGCTAATATTATCAACTCTAGAGCTATTAATAAATGTTCATAAAGGGGATACTTCTTCACGACATGTAGTTTAATAGTTTATTAACACATTGACTGCCACGCGTGTTTTCAAAAAAATCTGCGTCAGGCCACGCGTACAGCAGTACTAAGCGTTCTCTGCTAGGTGCTCCTATCGATATTTTAGTAATGCGAATCGCTCAAGTGGTGGTCTCAAGAATGATCTTTCGTTTCGCTTGTTCGCTACATTAAAACCGCTAGCTGTTGTCGAATATAACGAAGGAAAGTGTGGTATAGATTATTCCGATCAAATGGTTTCTTATGCCACCACAATTAGAAAAGGAATCAAATGGTACAGAAAACTTGGCATTCAATTCCTTCTGGGAATTTCTGTTGTAAACGCTTTGACGGTTTACAAAATTGCAACAAGGAAAAATATAAATATTGGAATATTGTTATTCTATAAATTTATTATTATTATGTTATTTTTATTTATTATTATATTATTTTTTTATTATTATTATTATTTATTATTATATACTGTTATTTTATAAATTCAGAAAGATAGTTATATCCACTGTATATACTACGTACATATATGTATAAAATATATGATTTTTTAGGAATATCTCTCTACTTTAAACTGTTACTAGCAAAGATACTTTGCAAGTAGCATTCTTATATGTTGGATTACAAGCTATTTCAATTAGCCTTGTAGTGAATATACTGTACAATATTTGTAATTTTAGCGAATGTCGTGATATTGTTCTGTAGGAGTACCAAAACATAGTTATCTTCTATTAGCAAATAAAATTCTATTTTTGATGAAATTTAGTAAAAAATATTAAAGTATCCGAGGAACAATTTCTTTTGCCTGCAAAAGTCACTTTGAGCAGGTGAAATCGAATCCTCAAGATTTTGATTAACTTGTGATGATCCGAGATACAGTAAAACTTTGCATCGCTCTATTGAAAAATATTTGTGCGCTAGGAATAAATCTCGAGTAAATAATGAGTTTACTATTTTAAAGATAAAACGTGTAACAGGCATTACATGTAAGAAATACAATGCGGGCAAAATAACAGCTCACTTAACATTTCTGTTAATTTCTAAATACATAGGATTTTTCACCAGATATTAGCGCTTTTATTGGAACAAACAAATGAAAATGAACAATTCCGTGTAACATATTTCGGAGCCATATTGATCTGATATGTCAAACATATACATTGATATTTCGAAAATTAAAAATTATTTTCTAGAGTTGACATGTTGTTTTTCAGGTAAGTAAAATGTTTTTTAATGTATACTATATCTAATTTATTAAGTGTAATTACCAGTTATTTGCCCCACTTTTATAATTTCCTTTGTATATTATATACATTATAATCTAAAACGTATTTGTTCAACGTATTTGTCGTCCAATACCGATGATTTAGTCATAGACCGAATTTCTTTTACCTGTAAGTTCAATATTTTGGCAACTGAGACTAAATTAGAAGGTGTCCGTTTAATTTTTCTTCTACCTTTTCCCATAGAAAAATGTTTGAAAGTCCAAAACAGAAAAGAGAGAAATGGTCAGAGGAGAACATGAATGGGGCTTCGAAGCTACTCTTCAAAAATAAAATGGCCCAAAGACAGGTCACTGAAGCTTTCAATGTTTCAAAAACGACGAATGTGAAGTCTGGGCACACGTCGAATGCGCAGATCAAGAAAATATTAAGTATTTTCCATACGATATACATAATAATCAAATTTGAATAAGAATATGTATACTGACATCTAGAGGACTTTTTAAAACATTATTAACCATTTAGAGCAAAAGATCAAATAATTAAATAATTGATCGGTACTGGACGACAATTTTTCGTTTCCTACAAATTCCGACATTACTATTCTTGCACATTGTCAATTCGTCAATTCGTATTATTGAATTTCATAAAATTAATTTTCCTACTTTTATCAAGTTCCATTTGTGCTATAAAGTCACTTTGTAAATTTTCATTTTTACCAACTCTAGCACAAGGTACTGTGCGACTCTCCCCTGCATCTTATTTTGTATGTGATTCGAAATCCAAATTATTCGATATTTTTCATACCAAACTACGATAAAGATTCTTAACAACTTCTGCAAGATTACCTATACTAGCATTTATGACGTTCCTGTCTCACAAGATCAATAACCAAGCCTTTTCCTCGATTCTTTTTCTCTGATGAAACGTTAAATAGTTTTCTTCCTTCTTTCTGTCCGGATGAATTTTATCTTTTTCGTAGGTCATTGATATCTGATCGCTTTTTTAAATTACTTTTTCCGTAGTTTTCATGTCGCAGTAAAGAGATTAAAAAATGCTGGATCAAAATTCTTAATGCTTTTCTCACCCACTCCGTACTGTTATCTTTCTGTTCATGTTCAAAATAGCGAATAGAGGTACATATAGAGGCGAATACTTCTGTGTTTAGTCTATTGACACCCCCTCCCTCTCGGCCCTTGATAAGGTTGACTCGTGTTAGATTACAATATCAGTTTGCCTAACAATCAGAACTACATGGAATTTTGGGGATATACAGGCTGAGTCTTCAACAGCAAACCACCTGAATAATTCTTTCAATTTTTTGAGACGCAGGGAAATGTTTGAAACAAAAGTTGTTTGGTTTCGAGGAGGCTATTACGCGATGGAAAGAGTTTTTCTCAGATGGACGCGTTTACGAGTTTTAAAGAACACTTTAATAGGCTTCGTTTTTTTTTAAGTGTGGCCGTGTAGTTTTGAATACCTATTTGTCCCATTGTTGCTCTTTTGAAGACGGATTTAAATATCGCGGTCATTTAAGGTCACTCAAGGTCGTAAAACGTAGTAAAATAGTCCAATCGGACGTAATGTTTCAATATTCCGAAACAAAGGAAAATGGATTTACCATTTTCAAGATAAGCGGCCCGTTTATAAAACACCATTAAACTAGGAGACGCAATCAATTGGAGAAAAGATAAATTTTCTGTGACTACTTACCGTACTCGAATTCGACTCTACATCTTCGTTTCTTTGTCGAAATTGCTATGTATAATAATTATTAATTATGAATAACGAAAGAAATCCTTAACCGAAAAAGACTTCGTTATTCAGTATTCGTTGTTTAATATAATTATAAAACACCAATCAATAATAACACAGGTACTTCACAGTGAGATATTTGAATTATTCATCTAATATAAAGAATAAGAATTTTGGAACAAAAATTAAACGGTTAGTACAAACATTCGATAATTGCACGAAAATGTCCTCTACGTAGTTACACAGTCGTCGTGTCCACTTTGAGAAGGGCAGATTTCCCTGAGGTATCGCGGAAGTTTGGCGGTCCATTGCGATCGAGCAGTGTAACATGATACAATATTATCAGTTATCGCTAAGACAATGTATCCGAGTAATCATTCAAAACTGAAAATTGCCTTATTTTAGACTTTTTAAAATTAAATTTCCACTAACGCATTTGTAGGATTTCCCCGACTAAAATAAGATCAAACATGATATAATGTGAATAATATTTAATTATCAATTATTAAGTAAGCAAATATGTTCCAAATTTTATCGTGTTTGGTGTCATTTTAACCAGTAAAACGCAAGAAACATATTAGCAAAAATTTCATTGATCAAAAATCGCAAATAAGAATCTTTCAACTTATCGCCAGCCTTAACGAGGCTCTCTTTCTCTTTCATTCGCGTTGTCAATTTTGAGGAATAGAGTCGTTCCTACGTCTCCATAATTGTAACGTTTCAGTCCCGATTTTTGTGCAATTATCGAATGTAATTATTAAAATTGTATACACGACATATTACAAACATTGAATCGAATTTTCTTCTGCAAAACGTTATCGAACACGAAAAAACGAACACGAATAATCGAATCGAAAATTACTAAACGATCGGCTGTTGGATAAGTGTTTACTAAGAATCTGACTAAGTACACTCTCTTAAATGCAAATGACTCATTGAACTTTTTTGATATTAACTTTTTAATGAACGGCAATCCTCGAATAAAATCTTACTCAAACTGATAACATTAACAAAATATTTAAAAAATGTCAAAATCGGCGGTATCTCCTTTTTTTGTAAATATTTACCGGCTATTGAATCCATTGATTCTCGATTGCCTTATCTGTTTGCTTGTGTATATCTTTTATATATACATAGATGGATACACAAATAAGTTTCGTCTATGGCGAGATCAATTTAGCCACCTGAGTAACCAGCTATCTTTCGAATCAACAGATACAATACCGATACAATGATACGACATGCGATGTACATACTCGAAACGTTACAGATTGAATCAATGAATTAATGAATTAATGAAGAGTAGCTGCTAATCATTGGTAGGATACACGCTTGTTAAAGATCGAAGATGTCCCTGAATTAATTAGCTTTGAAATTAAAAGGTTAGGTATGTGGGAGATTTTGCGTTTGAGGAAAATTATTCGAAGATAGCAATATGGTTGATGATACGGAAGTGTAGGGGTAATAGGGTGAATGCAACGAGCAATGTATAATAAACAATTGATAATTGGTAATAATGTATAAATAATTCGTAACGATTAAGAATAGAAGCAGATAGTAATATTTAATTAGAACCCATGTTTTTTGTTTCAACTTCCAATTTATGTTCCTTTGATAGCAAAAACTAAAACAGAATTGATTATAATAAATTTTGAATATAGGAGATTGAAAATTGAAATGGTTTATCAATTGGTCTGATTTCAAACTAATCTCGTAAAAAAGTTGTAAAGAGGGGAAATATAGCTTTAAGAAATACGCAATTAGTCGAGTGTTTACGGTACGTGCCAATAACAAGACAAGCTTTTGACTTTTGGAGAAGTCGACTGTAACAAAAATATATTATGTTATGTTATGTTATGTTGTGTTGTGTTGTGTTGTGTTGTGTTGTGTTGTGTTGTGTTGTGTTGTGTTGTGTTGTGTTGTGTTGTGTTGTGTTGTGTTGTGTTGTGTTGTGTTGTGTTGTGTTGTGTTGTGTTGTGTTGTGTTGTGTTGTGTTGTGTTGTGTTGTGTTGTGTTGTGTTGTGTTGTGTTGTGTTGTGTTGTGTTGTGTTGTGTTGTGTTGTGTTGTGTTGTGTTGTGTTGTGTTGTGTTGTGTTGTGTTGTGTTGTGTTGTGTTGTGTTGTGTTGTGTTGTGTTGTGTTGTGTTGTGTTGTGTTGTGTTGTGTTGTGTTGTGTTGTGTTGTGTTGTGTTGTGTTGTGTTGTGTTGTGTTGTGTTGTGTTGTGTTGTGTTGTGTTGTGTTGTGTTGTGTTGTGTTGTGTTGTGTTGTGTTGTGTTGTGTTGTGTTGTGTTGTGTTGTGTTGTGTTGTGTTGTGTTGTGTTGTGTTGTGTTGTGTTGTGTTGTGTTGTGTTGTGTTGTGTTGTGTTGTGTTACACACAGCAGTAAATATTCAACAATTTTTCAACCGTAATGTATTTATACACAAATCTGCGTACTTTGTATCAAAGTTTCTGTTGAAAATGACAACGTGAGTTCGTGCTCGCCATCCATATGCAGATGCGTTAGTGATAAGAAATAGTAACTAGAGGATGATGCTAGTTACAATCGATAGATTTAATCGATAGGCTTAAGATGCTTTTTTGTTTTTATCCCTAGTTTTTGTAAGCGTGTGCAATAAAGGCTTTTTTTGGCTCAGAACGGTGTAATAGATTTATCCATTCAATAAAATAATAACTACTCTGATCTTACCTCTGAGTATAGAAATAACAACAGTTTCGATACACATATTTTTATGTACAGCATGTATAAAAAGTGTCAGGGCGTATAAGTGTCCACTAGCGTGATTTCGGAGGATCGGAGCCTCTGGATCTATTGATTCATGCAAAATTTTGTAAAAATTGACGTTTGCTGGCACCGTATGCTACTTAGCACGAGGATCAAATGGAACTTTACTGGGAAAGTATATTTGGATACCATGATGTGCAAGATATTATTCTTGTATATGTAGGATTTGTATACATTTTAATCAATTTACTTTTTTTAATCAATTTAATCCTCATTTTATCAATAAATCCAATTATTTTGCCATCTATCTCTATTACCGACTATCGAATTGTTCGTTGTTCCAAAAATGTGTTGCGCGCAATACTGGGCACTATTAAATAAATTTTCATTTAAATAATTGTTTAAATGTTAAAAGACAGAAATAAATTATTTGCAATTTCAACAAGTTTAAATATATTATTTAAAATAATGAGATTAATTGTTATTTACAAATTTTATTTTCTGTTATTCTAAAAGAAAGCTAATAAAATCAGAATCTTTGTTTGAAAGTCTTTTTTCACGCAGTAGATAATTCTGTAATAATGTGAAATCACACTGATTGCTCCATTCTGTTTATCACGGGCTATCCCACCTGCTAACGAAAACTTGTTGTTTTCTCGTTAATGTCACATTGCTTACTTTCTACCTGACTGCGAAATATAAACTTGTTGCGAATAATCTCGATGTAAGACCCAATGGAATTTCAACGTCATTTCTCCAGAAAATGGTTCAATTGCGACTCATAGCTTATTTTGAAAAGTTGGCAAGTTGGTCCTCGCGATGAGTAGACGTTTGTAAAACTGTATCATCTAGAGTTGTAGAATTAAGGTGGTCCGGTCAAATAAGTGTATTTTTTATATACTCTGTACATATACAGGCTTTTCCAGAATAATTCCATACCGCCAGACAGGATAAGACGTCAAACAAGAAAAAAAACATTTTTCTTTTCTTCAGCTTATTTTTGCGCGTAAACTTTTTGTATTTAAAGCTAAAGTTTGAAATAGTTGTCGATACTCTGTCACACTGAACATATTTCATTGTAAGCTAGCTCAAGCAGAAACAAAGCCTTATACAAGAAAACTTCATCCTCTTCCTTTGACTTACTTTTGCATACAGAAAAATCTGCAGTCTAAGTGTGCTATCCTGAGATTCCTTGATTATACATATCTTTTCTAAATTTTTCGTTTCTGTTAACAAAACTTCCATAAATGATAAAGTGCAGGTATTTCTAAAGGGAAAAAATGTAAAGAAACTAAAATTAACGCCCAAACACCCAAAATTTCAACATTAACCCGCCATATATATATTGTTAAATATGTAAATTCGCACGTTCGTGGGGAGATGCGATCTCGAGGAAGTGCGCCAACGGGAGTCGTAAATTCCCGTTACGATTGACTAATCGACGCCACGAATCGTTCAATCCCTTATTTCTTTTGGGATAATAAGGGTAGTTAACTTGAAGAGAACGCTGCTATTAACAGGTTATTATATATGTCGGAGATGAAAGGAAAACCGGAGCCTTCCCTTTGCAATTTTGAGGAAGCCTTCTAATGCTTTAGCCTAGATTTTATCATAACTGTAATTAAGCAATTGTCATTTGTAATTGTTTGATATTTGTGAAAGCGAAAGTGGGTTCGAGATGACAACTGGTCGCCGAACGTAGCCACGGTCACGGGATAAACGTTTTGCCTGACGAAGGTGTGGATCGGTTGTATTGTTCTCCCTAGAAATCACATAGAATTGTACTTTAGAGATGTCGATATAATGGGACACACGTTGTATTAGGAATCAATCTCCAGCAGAAACAGGTCGTCCCATATAACGTAATACGTTATACCGTCATACCATATAACGTATTACGTTATAACGTTATAACATATAACGTAATACGTTATAAAGTTATATCATGTAAAGTAATACGTTATAACGTTATACCATATATCGTTACATATGTCACGACCGGCATACTTCAAATCCGACGGACTGACGATAGAGATAAAGCACTCGGCGACAATGTATATCGCTGAAGTGCCTAATGAACCATCAACATCCCAACGGTCCTTCCACCGAAGGTTCTAGAAGAAAGAGCACGTGGCAACGATCGCGGACGCCTAGCAAATGCATGGACGGTGGGGATGTTGAGGGATGACAAAAGAAAGTAATCGGATCCGATCGAAAGTAAAATCATAAGAGTCAGTCTTAGAAAGTCACGCCTAGAGTTCGGAAGTAGATTGTAAAGTGTATTGATGTTAGAAAAAAAATAAAGTTTTCTTTTTTTATTTTTTACCTCAAATTCCTTTTTTATTTTGTTATTTTACGTGACACATACATCGACACTCTGTGTTACCACAAATTTTATACGAAATAGTGAAATTGGAAATCGAATACTGTATTCAGAGTTAAAATATAATGCTATATGGAAATGAAATAGCACTTCAAAGACTTGATAGATTTCGTTAATAAAATAAAGCAAAATAAATCTTTAATTCACTCACTACGAATTTATGACATTGATTAAAATCAATGAATGTAGAGTTACTTCCGATTAAGGGTACAACTGTTATAAATTAAGAGCATAATTACATTGAATTAATGGGAAAATGTTGTTATAAATTATTGTTATAACTGTTAAGAATTAATGATGTAATTGTTTTAGATTAATGGCTTAAATGTT